>NC_133648.1:70679445-70985884 GCF_009905375.1 Apium graveolens | reverse complement strand
GTGGGAGGCCAAGAAAAACATGGAGACAGATGCTATTATAACCTGGGAGAGATTTAGTCAGTTGTTTCTGGGAAAGTATTTCCCGAGGTTTATGGAAAACCAGATGGAGCTCAAGTTCTTGGAGCTAAAGCAGAATAACTTGTCTGTAGCAGAGTACGAAGCGAAATTTACTGAGTTATCAAGGTTTGTGCCGGAGTTTGTGAGCACCGAGGAAAAGAAAGCTAGGAGGTTTCAGCAGGGACTGAAACCGTGGATTCAGAATAGGGTGGCAATCCTTGAGCTTACGGACTATGCCACTCTGGTGCAAAAGGCAACGATTGTAGAAGTTGGAAGTGAACAGATGCAGAAGGAAAGAGAGAAGAAAGGAATAAAGAGGAAAAGTATGAGCATGGGTGGAGGTTCCGCAGGAAGGAGCTTCCCAACTAGATTTAATCGAGGAGCAGTGTCCCTACCAGGAAGGAACACTGGGTTTAAGGGCCAATGAGTGTGAGTGTGAGCCAGGGCGGCCAGAAGTCAAGAATGTCCTATTCCAACCAGTTCTCGACCCCCATTGCCAGCCTGTAACATATGTGGAAGGAATCACACTGGGGAGTGTAAAGAAAGGCCAGTAACCTATTTTAAGTGCGGTCGGGAAGGCCACTACTCAAATAAATGCCCTTCGTCATCCCCTGCTGTCGTTCCAACCACCAATTGTCATTGGTGTGGGACGCCCGGTCATTGGAAGAGGGAATGCCCAATGAACAAACCAGCAGCTTCGGGAGCAAGCAGGGCTGCTTCCAATAAGCCACCTACTGCAAGGACTTTCAACATGACAGTCCAGGATGCTATGAAAGATTCAGATGTGATAGCAGGTACCCTTTCTCTAAATTCAGTCAGTGCAAATGTTTTATTTGATTCGGGAGCAACTAAATCTTTTATATCAAAGGACCTTGCGCGTAAGTTAAGACTTAAGGCTGAAGCCTTGATAGAACCCTTACAAGTAGAAATAGCCAATCATGAAATTATTCCTGTTAACCAGATTCACCCCGCCTGTGAGATAGGCATAGGGGAGCAATCTTTCAGTGTTGATCTGATTCCTTTTAAATTAGGGGAGTTTGATGTGATTTTGGGAATGGACTGGCTATCTAGCAACGATGCTCAGATAGACTGTAAAGGGAAGAAAGTTAAGTTAAATATCCCTGGGAAGAAAGAAGTTATATTTAGAGGAAAAGGCAAACGCATAAATTTTGACTATGGCCCAGGCCAAAAGGATGCTACGAAAAGGAAGTGAGGCTTACCTAGCCTATGTGGTGGACACGCAGAAGGAGGTGCCCAACTTACAAGATATTCCAGTAGTCAACGAATTTGAAGATGTATTCCCACAAGACCTTCCGGGATTACCACCCGATAGAGTGATTGAATTTGCTATTGAGTTGGCCCCAGGGACGGCGCCAGTTTCAAAAGCACCTTACCGGTTAGCCCCGTTAGAAATGAAGGAATTAGCTATCCAATTGCAGGAACTCTTGGATAAGGGTATGATAAGACCCAGTGTGTCTCCGTGGGGAGCACCAGTGCTCCCCAGTTTTATTTGTTAAGAAGAAAGATGGGAGCATGAGATTGTGCATAGACTATCGAGAGTTGAACAAGCTAACCATAAAGAACAGGTACCATTACCTAGATAGACGATATGTTCGACAGCTAAAGGATGCTGTTTATTTTTCCAAGATCGGACCTGAGAACTGGATATCACCAACTAAAAGATTAAACCCGAAGATATTTCCAAGACAGCGTTCCTTACCAGGTATGGGCATTATGAGTTCTTGGTAATGTCCTTTGATTAACCAACGCCCCAGCGGCTTTCATGGATTTAATGAATAGAGTATTTAAGAAGTACTTGGACAAGTGTGTGATAGTTTTTATCGATGATATTTTGATCTACTCAAGGACTGAGGCAGAACATGCAGAGCATTTGAGGATAGCTCTAGGAATACTCAGAGAGGAGCAGTTATATGCCAAATTCTCGAAGTGTGAATTCTGGCGGAATGAAGTACAGTTTTTAGGACATGTGATCAATAAAGAAGGAGTATTGGTCGACCCCTCCAAGATAGAGGCGGTCTCAAATTGGGAAAGGCCAACCACACCCACAGAGGTAAGGAGTTTCATAGGATTGGCCGGCTACTATCGAAGATTTGTACAGGACTTTGCGAAGATCGCAGCCCCTTTGACACGACTTACTCGTAAGACAGAGAAGTTTGAATGGACGGAGAAATGCGAGAACATTTTTCAGAAATTAAAGAAAAGGTTGATAACGGCTCCGGTATTGGCATTGCCGGACGGAAAAGGAGATTTTGTGATATATAGTGACGCGTCGCACAAAGGATTAGGATGTGTGCTTATGCAGCACGGTAGAGTTATTGCGTATGCGTCGAGACAACTGAAGGAATACGAGGTTAGATATCCTACTCATGACCTTGAGCTCGCGGCAATAGTATTTGCTTTAAAAATTTGGAGGCACTACTTGTATGGAGAGAAGTGCGAGATTTTCACAGACCATAAGAGCCTCAAGTACATATTTACGCAGAAAGAGCTCAACATGCGCCATAGGAGATGGTTAGAACTAATCAAGGACTATGATTGTGAGATTCTCTATCATCCAGGGAAAGCCAATGTGGTGGCTGATGCCCTTAGTAGAAAGGAAGACTCAGAATGATAACGACTTCGGAAGAGTTGATAAGGGATTTTGAGAAAATGGAAATAGAAGTAAAGGTAACCGGAACCGGAACTGAAAAGCTTTTTGAGATCTCAATGCAGCCAGAGTTATTGGAAAAGATCAGATTGTGCCAGGAGAAAATAATGAATGAAGACAGAGAGTCAATGACTGGAGAGGAGATCCATACTGAGAAAGATGATAAAGGGATAATGAGGTACTCCTACCGAATTTGGGTTCCGAATGTTCAAGAACTTAAAGATGAGATTTTGGATGAAAGCCATAGTTCAAGGTATTCCATTCACCCGGGAAGTACCAAGATGTATAGGGATTTGAAGGAATATTACTGGTGGCCCAACATGAAGAGGGACGTAGCAGAATGGGTGAACAAGTGTTTGACTTGCCAAAGAGTAAAGGCAGAGCACCAGAGACCCAGTGGACTTTTGTGACCCCTGGAGATTCCCGAATGGAAATGGGAACAGATAGCGATGGATTTTGTTGTAGGCTTGCCAAGGACGAAAGCCAATCACGACGCCATTTGGGTAATTATAGACCGACTGACAAAGTCAGCTCATTTCATTCCTATCAATGAGAGATACACAGTCGATAGACTGGTGGACATTTACCTTAAGGAAATAGTGACGCGACATGGAGTCCCAGCGTCCATTGTCTCAGACCGAGACCCCAGGTTTAACTCCAGATTTTGGAGGAGCTTTCAGGAATGTGCGGGGACCAAGTTAAATATGAGTACCGCGTATCATCCCCAAACGGATGGACAGAGTGAAAGGACCATCCAGACATTAGAGGATATGTTGAGAGTCTGTGCAATAGACCTTAAAGGAAGTTGGGATGATCACCTGCCGTTGATCGAGTTTTCTTATAACAATAGCTTTCATGCTAGCATCGGAATGCCGCCTTATGAGGCCCTGTACGGAAGAAGGTGTCGATCTCCCTTATACTGGGATGAAGTAGGAGAGCGGAAGATGCTCGGACCCGAAGTGGTCCAAAGGACCAAAGATATAGTGGATCTTATCAGAGGGCGACTTGTGGCAGCCCAAGACAGACAAAAGAAATATGCAGACCTAGCCCGAAAGGACAAGGAATATGAAGTAGGGGACTTAGTACTGCTGAAAGTATCCCCTTGGAAGGGATTAATGAGGTTCGGAAAGAAAGGAAAACTAAGCCCAAGATACATTGGACCTTTTGAGATATTAAGACGGATTGGAAAGTTAGCTTACGAGCTAGCCCTACCCCCTAATTTGCAACAAGTTCATAATGTGTTCCATGTGTCAATGCTAAGGAGGTATCATCAAGATGCCAGGCACATAGTGGAGTACGAGCAGGTGGATATGCAGCCAGATCTAACTTACGTGGAGAAGCCAGTAAGGATTATGGATAAGAAGGAGCAGGTGCTTCGGAACAAAGTGATCAAGCTAGTCAGAGTACTATGGCAGAATCATAATGTGGAAGAATCAACTTGGGAACTAGAAAGCACAATGCTAGAAAAGTACCCCCATTTGTTTTCTGTTTGATTCCGGGACGGAATCCTTTTAAGGAGGGGAGACTGTAATAACCCCAAAATTTTCAACTTTTTGTAACCCTTGTGAATAGTGTTTTAGCTGAATGAGAAAACTTTCACGCCACACTATGTAGGGGTTCTGTTATGGATATTCTGGGATATTATTAGTACTCTATGAAGTATATAAGTGTATGTAAAGATCGTCAGAATCCAATTCCGAACACTTTGGTTTTTCCCGGAAATCCACAAGATACGGAGAGAATTGAGTATAAGGTAACAGGATAAAAAGGATTTAAATTAAAAGATTATAATAGAGGATCATAAAAAGGAATATAATGTATTGAGAAAGGTTAAGGGAACCTAAGTAATAAGATCCCGGGTATGATCCTTCAAACGATAAACGAGAACGAAAGTTAAGCGAACCGTATAACAGATCAGCGGTCATTAGGCAAACGATTAGGAAGTTAATCAAAGGGATTAGTGGGAATGATGTCATCCAACCAATAGAAAGAGGACAAGGAAGGGAGGATGACATCATGAGGATGACATAAGCATGACATGGGAAGGAAGGAGGTGTGGTAGCTTTGTAACCACACAATTTCAAGGGCAAGAAGGTAATTGACTAAATCAAATACAAAACAAGTCAACCAAGCCAAGTAAAAATCATTCTCATCAAAAATCAAAAAGCAACCAAGGCATTAGTTCTTCATTGCTCTCGGCTTTCTTACTTTTTAAAGGCAAGATTTTTCAAAATCCAAGATCCAAGCTTCCTAAATTGGTAAGATAATTCCCTAATCATCTTCATGCTTAGTTAGGACTATATCATGAGTTTAAGCCATTAATTCTTTCTCAATCTTCTTCATTTAATCAAAGAAGAAGACAATGAATAGTGTTTTCAAGTTTTTAACTTGAACTTTTTCTTGTTTTTCTTGAAGATCCAAGCATTCTTAAGACTTCTCAAAGCTTCTTAAGGCTTCCTAGCTCCACCCACCACTTCAAGGAAGGTATACCATCTCCAAACCCTAGATTCCTATATATTATAAGATGATTTTGATTAGTGGGTTGATATTGTAGCTTGTTGTTATGATTTAGAGTTTGAGATTTGGAATGGTAGTGAAATGGAATGGTAATTGTTGTGGTTTTGATTTAAAGGAACTTAAGTATGATTAAAGTTAAGTTTAAGCATAAGTATGAATGATTAAATTGAATTGGTTGGGGTTGTTATGATGTGATAAGGATGGATGTTGGTTGTATGTTGGATTTGAGGTTGGTTTGTGGTTGGTTTTGTATGGTTTAAAATTTGGAAATCGCGTAAACATAGCCGTCGTAACGTCCGATTTTCTTTGGACTGTTTTTGTGCATAGCATTAGGACCCGAGAACCCCCTGCTAGATTATGACCACTGCCATTATTAGATAGCTCATGTTACGAGCTTCGTTTTGATATGTAGTTCGTTCGATTCCGATGCACGGTTTAGGAGAAACGACCGTTTCAAGTAACGGCGTTTCGCGAATGAAACTTTTTCCCTCGCCTTACTTTGAAATGTAGGTTAAAGACCAAAAAGGGTTAATTAATGTATGAAACATTTATGGTAAGTGTGTTAGGCAGTTGGTAAGACATTCGCGAAGGAATCGCTTTAAAACTCGTAAAGGTTAAATTATTAAAAATGGTGGAGCCGAGGGTACCCGAGTGACTTAAGCGAATCGGTGAGCGCAAAACAAGCGTTAGAATCTAAGTTAGTTAAAGTATAGTTTTACAAGTGACTTTGGTTTAATTCCAACTTACTTGTTGTTTATAGGTTATCAGACTCGTCCCGAGCCTTTCTCACCCCCAAGTCGCTCAGGCAAGTATTCTATCCGTTATACTGTTGTTGTGATGTATACATTTGTATATGCATGATCTTGCGATAGATGCATGTTGGTTATTTAGCAAATTCTTGCGATATATTGTAGCATGTGATATGGTATATATGCATGCCTGTTTCATATTCTTGAAATATATATCTGTTGGTTCAGTTGATAATACCTACGCTAGAGGATAGCGGTATCTTGCATATACCCTTAGTATAGGGACCCAAAGGTGAAAATATTTTCTAAAACCGGGAGTCGAGGATCCCGAGTAGATTTTTGTATATATGGATATGGATATATATATATATATTTATATTTATATATATATATGGTTATAATTTTCCAAACTATTAATCGAATAAGGTTTATTCGATAGCTTTAACTTTACTTTATTATTGAATATTATTCGAATATTATTCGAGGGCTTATGACTCTTTTATATTATTTATTGAATATTATTTGAATATTATTCGAGGGCTTATGACTCTTTTATATTATTTATTGAATATTATTTGAATATTCATTCGAGGACTTATGACTCTTTTATATTATTTAATGAATATTATTTGAATATTCATTTGAGGATCTATGACTCCGATTATTTGCTGAGATATATTCTTTATTTTATTAAAGAATAAGATGTAAATAATCAAACTTATTTTCGATTATTAAAATAAAGATAATACTTTCATATAAGTATATCTTTGGTTATTTAATACTCGTTTCAAGTATAAGTTTTAATATTTCTACTTTAATTATTTTTATAAAGACTATTCTTTATGGGAATATTATTTAAATAATAATATTCGGTCATTTTCTAAATATTCTGGGGACTGATTTACTTCATTAAATCAGCTTTACTCCAAACACTCTTTAAAGTGTTTTCGAGTCTTCAAAATGATTTTTAAAAGTCAGAGTGGATCCCAAAACTCTTTTTTTTATATTTAAGATCTTCCTTTTAAGGGGATTTAAATACTCGCTCAAAACCTGGGGAATCCGGCTCTGTGGTGTATTTTATATTCGCAACGAGGTTGCAGTTTTGGTAAATGAATTGATTACTTGCCCAACATTCGGGAAGTAAGCCCATCTAATTGAGTCGGCATAAGCGACAGGCCGGGGTACGGTCTATTATTGTGTAAGTGGCTGGGTGGCAGTCCATCAACGCGTGAGGGGCCGGGTAACGGTCTAGCGCGAGGTCCTAATGCGGCCAGGGTGATGACCGGTGAGGAATTCATCCATCTACAGTAGAAAAGGTTACTTATTGGTATCTTTGCCTGATCAGCAAGATATCTGGTTTATGCCAAAATTCTTTTCCTTTCCAAAATTCATTGGATGTTTCAAACTCTGTTCATACTTTATATAACAGAGGTTCCAGGAAATGTTTAAAGAGATATATATATGTGGATATATATATATCGGGACTAAATAAAGTATCTCTTAACTTTTTCATTCAATAATATTTCAAAGATTGAATCTATTCAAGTCTTAACTTGTGATCTCATCTATGGGATGTTTTTCTTAAAACTTTTAATACTTTGAACGGTGGTAGTTCAAGAAGCTTTATAAATAATATAAGTGTGGTGAAGTATTGGTAACTTCATTCCTTGTTTTTACTTATATCTAGTAAGTAATTATCTTGCATATGATAGAGATTCTATTAAGTATCCACTTAGATACTTATACTATTGTTATCACTATATATATTATCTTGCGAGCTGTAAGGCTCACTCTTGCTTTATTTCTTCATCACATAACAACAGTTAGGAGAGATGGCCAGACTCCAGCAGACCCAGCGCAAGCGCGTGGGAAGCGTCCCGCGTCTTCCCGATGATGTTGTAGCTGCTATAGCTGCAGAGGTAGATCCATTGTAGTTCAGGCATTCTATTTTTGAGAATCAAATTATGTATAATTATAACTTGTGGCAGATAATGGCAATTAACTGTAAATTATCAAGTAATCATTTTGGGTTGTAATAATTTTAAATTGTGGATTCAAAGACTTGTACTTATTTCAATTTCATCTCTGAGACTATAACGGGTTGTGGTGTGTGTTAGTGTGGGGTCACAGCATGAGGTTATTTATTATTAATTAAGTGAAGTGATATTGTGGAAAGAAAGACCGTGACGACCCGGATCCCCGACCTCAGATCTGGGGGTGTTACAATAATTGATGGTATTGAACCTTGAAGGCTATTCCCTGAAAGATCCAATAGAGAAATCGATGGTAGATTGAATAACTAAGAAGGGATTGGTCTTGATAGACAGTTGTTAGCTAGATCCAAATATACAAGTTTAGTTAGATTAGCAATGAAATCTGGGATCCCTCCTCCTATATTACAAGATGCAAGTTCCAATACCTGAATATTAGAGTTGAGTGTAGAGGAACTATTCTGAATCCTTAAAAATATTAATTGATTTTAAATACTGATTGCAGGGAAAATTGAGAAATTTTCTAGTCTTGGATAGTGGATGCTTGATAAGTGGCATTTTATACCACTTAGAACGTCTTAAAATGGCTTAAATTGGTGTCTTGAAATCAAGTATTTTGTGTATTTGATGCGTTTTTCTAGTGTTTATGCATTTCAGGGTATTAGTTGCATTTTGGAGGAGGAATCATCAAGAATAAGCCTTGGCATGTGTTCACCTTTGCGAGAGGAAAAGAACAGGCAGATTACGGCGAAGAAACGGAGCAAACATGGAATTTTTCCAGAAGGGTCCTGCGCGCCCGCGCAGCAATGCTGAGCGGCCGCGCAGCAGCCTTGCGCGCCCGCGCAGAAATGCTGAGCGGCCGCGCAGGGTCGGGGAAAAAGATATATTATTTTAGACTTCTACTTCTGTTTGGCTTCCAACTTCTATGTAATCTGAGTTTTATGGGACTATTATATAGGTAGATTTGAGACGTTTTTCACAGAGTATTAAGAGGAGATTATGTTTTAGATTGTGTTTTGCAAGAAGCGAAGGAGATAAGGAAGAAGACCGATTTAGCACACAGCAACGAAGAGGAAGCATATATTCTTGTGATTCTTGTTACGTTGTAACGTTGGATGCTAGTTTTCTTGCTTTGACTTATTTACTCTTGTGAAGTACTCTGTTTTAATATAATCAGTTTAGTTATTATTTTCTTGTGTTTGTTTATCATGATTTCATATGAACCCATGATGGCGATAAGTTCTATTATGGGCTAATCGTGATCATGGGGTTGCAACGGATTTATTATGGAATTATTTAGTTAATTGTTTAATACTTTAGTATGTGATGATTGCATGATATCTAGTATTGGTTGTGCGTATTCGTCTTATGTGCGTCGCGAACATATAAGATAGGGTGTTAATCTCTTGTGAAGCGACGGTGGATCTTGAGATTTAGAACTTGCCATGCTAGCATAGGTTCATGTACGTTGTGCATGATTAGTGGGTAACTCTAACAGTTTTATTTGCCCTATGTAATCAAAAAGGAATAACTTGTGCTTAAATCGTTGTGTTGTCAATTTCTGTAGACATATAGGAACTCAACATAATTGATGACTATTCAACTTCTATCTTAATTGTGGATGTTTGGTAGAATGGTATTAGTACAATGAAAGTTGGCTTTTATCAGTTTTGTGTTATTCGATTAATATCATCACTGTCACATGCTAAAGGTAATAACTATGGCTATAGAAGGAAGTAATAATGAAGTTGTGATCTCATGAGTGTTTTATTATTGATAAATTGAAGTGTTAGTTAAGTGGTTAACTAAGTAGTTAATTATAGTTAATATTTAATCAACAATTTTAAATGTTATTATCTTAACATTGAGAAGTAGTCATACATTGGTGAGTGAGTTAAATTAGACAATAAATTAGTCTGAGTCTCTGAGGGAACGAACTAGAAAGTATTCTATATTACTTGCGAACGCGTATACTAGCGTGAATATTAGTGCGTGATTTCGCCCTAACAAGTTTTTGGCGCCGCTGCCGGGGACTCAGCATATTTGTTTAGTTTATGTACTTACCATCATTGGTCATTAGGACTCAGTGATTAGGACGTAGTAGTTAATTACTCTTTTCGGTTGTGTTTCAGGTACTTTAGCAAGCGTTTATGCAAACTCGTTCTCGTGCTCGCAAGAGGACCTTAGATACAGCTGAGGAGAAAGACGAAGTTCTTGATACACCGGAGAAGTTAGATTTTGAGGATTCGGATTCAGGAACTGAGCAGAAAGAACCAGTAAACATGGGAGATCGTATTGTTCAAGCTGATCCAGCTCTTATGGATTTTTCTCGGCCTAAAATTGATGACATTCAGTCAAGCATCCTTCATCCGGCTATTCAAGCTAACACCTTTGAAATCAAGCCGGGCACTATTCAGATGGTGTAGAATTCTGTTTCTTTTGGAGGAGCGGTAACTGAAGACCCCAACATGCACATAAGGAATTTTGTCGAGATCTGCAGCACTTTTAAGTATAATGGCATGACTGATGAGGCTATCAAGTTGAGGCTCTTCCCATTCTCACTGAGGGATAAGGCTAAAGACTGGTTACATTCTGAACCAGCTGGGTCCATCACTACGTGGCAAGATCTTGCGCAAAAGTTTCTGGTGAAGTTTTATCCAATGGCAAAGACTGCTGCTATGAGGAGTGCTCTTACTCAGTTTGCGCAGCAACCTACAGAATCTATGTGCGAGGCTTGGGAACGCTACAAGGAAATGTTGAGAAAATGTCCACATCATGGAATGCCGAATTGGATGGTAATCACTGGTTTTTATAATGGTTTGGGGTCCCAATCTCGGCCCATGCTCGATGCAGCAGCTGGAGGCGCCTTATGGGCTAAAAGCTATACTGAGGCGTATAATCTTATCGAGACGATGGCTGCAAATGAGCATCAAAACCCAACTCAGAGGATGACGTCAGGCAAGGTCGCAGGTATTCTGGAAGTTGATGCAGCCACCGCTATTGCAGCCCAGCTCCAAGCACTATCAATGAAGGTTGATTCTCTGGCTACGTATGGAGTTAATCAAATAGCTATGGTTTGTGAGCTTTGTGTAGGTTCTCATGCTACAGATCAGTGTTATCTTGTCAACGAATCTGTTCAATATGTGAATAATTATCAGCGACAACAGCAGCCTGTGCCAGCGACCTATCATCCTAACAACAGAAATCATCCAAATTTCAGCTGGGGGAATAATCAGAATGCTATTCAGCCACCATATCAGCAAGGAGTGAGTAAACAGTTTAACCCACCTGGATTCCAGCAACCACAGCAGTATGCTACAAGGCAATCATATCCTCAACAGGGAAGTGCAGCTGCACCTACTAGTGCTGATTTTGAGGAACTTAAGCTGTTGTGCAAGACTCAGGCGGTTTCTATCAAGACCTTGGAAAATCAAATCGGTCAATTAGCCAATGCAGTGCTCAATCGTCAACCTGGCACTCTTCCCAGTGACACGGAAGTACCAGGCAGGAAGGAAGCTAAAGAGCAAGTCAAGGCTATTACCTTAAGGTCTGGAAAAGTAGCTGATGCTGAAAAGGCAAAAGAAGTCGACGCTGAAGTTAGAGATGAAGAATTTAAGCAAAAGGAGAAAGCGGCAGAACCAAGGAAGACTACTGTTGAACACACTCTGCCTGAGGCTAATACAGGGGAGAAACAACTCTATCCTCCACCACCTTTTCCTAAGAGATTGCAGCAACAAAAGCTGGATAGACAGTTCGGGAAGTTTCTGGAGGTGTTCAAGAAACTTCACATCAATATACCTTTCGCTGAGGCTCTGGAACAAATGCCTAGTTATGCGAAGTTTATGAAGACTATTCTTTCAAGGAAGGTGAAACTGGATGACCTTGAAACCGTTGCTCTCACGGAAGAATGCAGCGCGGTTCTGCAACAAAAGTTACCACCAAAACTGAAAGATCCAGGAAGCTTCACCATTCCTTGCACCATTGGCAATCTAACTTTCGACAAGTGCCTTTGTGATTTGGGAGCAAGCATTAATCTGATGCCCTTGTCGATCTTTAAAAAGCTGGATCTACCTGATCCAAAACCCACATACATGTCGCTACAATTGGCTGACCGTTCCATTACTTACCCAAGGGGCATAGTTGAGAATGTGCTTGTCAAGGTGGATAAGCTCTTCTTTCCTGCAGATTTTGTTATTCTGGATTTTGAGGAAGATAAGAAGATTCCCATAATCTTGGGGAGGCCTTTCTTGGCTACTGGCCGTACCTTGATAGATGTGCAAAAAGGTGAACTTACTATGCGAGTCCAAGACTAGGATGTGACCTTCAACGTATTCAAGGCAATGAAATTCCCTACAGAAGATGAGGAGTGCTTAAAAGTGGATGTGATTGATTCCGCAGTTACTTCGGAACTCGAGCACATGCTAATGTCTGATGCATTGGAAAAGCCTTAGTGGGGGAATTTGACAGTGATGATGAAGATAGCAACGAGCAATTACAATATCTGAACGCTTCTCCATGGAAGCGAAAGCTCGACATACCATTTGAATCTCTTGGTACTTCTGACCTTAAAAATGCTGAAGGGAAGCTCAAACCATCAATAGAGGAAGCACCTACCTTGGAGCTTAAACCCTTACCTGAACACTTGAGGTATGCTTTTTTAGGTGATTCATCTACGTTACCTGTTATTATTTCAGCTGACCTTTCAGGTAGTGAGGAAGACAAGCTCTTAAGGATTTTGAGAGAATTCAAATCCGCTATAGGATGGACCATAGCAGACATCAAGGGGATAAGTCCTTCATATTGTATGCATAAAATTCTGCTAGAGGAAGGAAGTAAGCCAACTGTGGAACAGCAGCGAAGACTGAACCCGATCATGAAGGAGGTGGTGAAGAAAGAAATTCTGAAATGGCTAGATGCAGGAATCATTTATCCTATTTCTGACAGCTCGTGGGTGAGCCCCGTGCAATGTGTACCTAAGAAAGGAGGTATCACTGTGGTCGCAAATGAAAAGAATGAGCTCATCCCTACTCGAACAGTTACAGGATGGAGAGTATGCATGGATTATAGAAAATTGAACAAAGCCACAAGGAAGGATCACTTCCCTCTTCCATTTATTTATCAAATGCTTGACAGATTGGCGGGACATGAGTATTTTTGTCTTCTGGATGGTTATTCCGGGTATTATCAGATTTGTATTGCACCAGAGGATCAGGAAAAGACTACATTCACTTGTCCATTTGGCACATTTGCTTTTCGAAGAGTTTCATTTGGGTTATGTGGCGCCCCGGCCACCTTTCAGAGATGTATGATGGCTATATTCTCTGACATGATTGGAAATAACGTCGAAGTGTTCATGGATGACTTCTCCGTCTTTGATCACTCATATGATGAATGTTTAAATAATCTGCGCGCCGTACTCAAAAGATGCGTGGAAACTAATTTGGTGCTTAATTGGGAGAAATGTCATTTTATGGTGCGTGAAGGCATTATCCTTGGGCATAAGGTCTCTAGCAAAGGTCTGGAGGTGGACAAGGCCAAGGTGGGAGTCATTGAAAATCTTCCCCCACCTAATTCGGTGAAAGGAATCCGTAGTTTTCTCGGTCATGCGGGTTTTTATCGGCGATTCATCAAGGACTTTTTAAAGATATCTAAGCCATTGTGCAATTTACTTGAGAAAGATGTGCCTTTTAAATTTGATGATGAATGTTTGGCAGCATTCGAGACTCTCAAGGAGAGTTTGATCACGGCACCAGTTATTACAGCACCAGATTGGGCAGAACCGTTTGAGATGATGTGTGATGCAAGTGACTATGCGGTAGGTGCAGTTCTGGGACAGCACAAGAAAAATCTCTTCCATGTGGTCTACTATGCGAGTAAGACTTTAAATGGGGCCCAATTGAACTACACCACTACTGAGAAGGAGCTTTTGGCTATAGTCTTTGGCTTTGAGAAATTTCGATCTTATCTCCTTGGTACGAAAGTGACAGTATTCACTGATCATGCAGCTATTCGCTATCTGGTTTCTAAGAAGGATTCGAAGCCGAGACTCATTCGTTGGGTGCTTTTACTTCAAGAATTTGAGTTAGAGATCAAAGATAGAAAAGGTACTGAGAATCAAGTAGCTGACCATCTCTCTAGGTTGGAGAATCCCGATTCTACTTCACAAGATAGGACGTTAATCAATGAATCTTTTCCGGATGAGCAGTTGTTTGCAATTCAGGAGGAAGAACCATGGTTTGCAGATATTGTAAACTATCTTGTCAGCAATATAATGCCTCCTAATTTGACATCCGCTCAAAAGAAGAAGTTTCTGCATGAGGTGAAGTGGTATATGTGGGATGAACCATATTTGTTTAGACAGGGAGCTGACCAGATCATCAGGAGATGTATCCCGTTCTGTGAGACGGAAGGGATATTACGAGACTGCCATTCCACGGTTTATGGTGGACACTATGGAGGTGAGAAGACGGCAGCTCGTATTCTGCAAGCAGGTTTTTTCTGGCCTACTTTGTTCAAGGATGCTCATCAGTTTGTTTTAAGGTGTGATCGTTGCCAAAGAGTGGGAAATTTGTCAAGGAAGGATGAGATGCCATTAAATGTGATGCTTGAAGTCGAGGTATTTGAAGTATGGGGAATCAATTTCATGGGGCCTTTTATCTCGTCTTGCAATAATCAGTACATCTTGCTGGCAGTCGATTATGTCTCAAAATGGGTCGAAGTTAAAGCTTTACCGACAAATGATGCAAAGGCAGTGCTAAATTTTCTTCATAAGCAAATTTTCACAAGGTTTGGAACACCTCGGGTAATCATAAGTGATGAAGGATCGCATTTTTGCAACCGTAAGTTCACTTCTATGATGCGGCGTTATAATGTGAATCATCGAGTAGCTACTGCCTATCATCCGCAAACAAATGGTCAAGCGGAAGTGTCTAACAGAGAGATAAAGCACATTCTAGAGAAGGTTGTTTGTCCGTCAAGGAAGGATTGGTCTTTAAAGCTCGATGAAGCTGTTTGGGCTTACAGAACAGCATACAAAACTCCACTTGGGATGTCACCGTTTCAGTTGGTGTACGGTAAGGAATGTCATCTACCGGCGGAGCTTGAGCATAAGGCCTACTGGGCATTGAAGAAATTGAACCTGGATTTAGAGGCAGCTGGTAAGAAAAGAATGCTTCAGCTTAATGAACTTGATGAATTTCGACTTCAAGCGTACGAGAATAACAAAATGTATAAGGAAAAGGTGAAGAGGTGGCACGATAGGAAGCTACATCCTAAGTTATTTGTGCCAGGGCAACAAGTTCTGTTATTCAACTCTCGGCTCCGACTTTTTCCTGGGAAGTTGAAATCAAGGTGGTCTAGACCTTTTATTGTCAAAACTGTGTTTCCACATGGAGCGGTGGAAATTTTTGAGAATGATTCGGACCAAGCATTCAAGGTTAACGGTCAGCGGTTGAAGCACTACTATGGGGACATGGCAAACCGAGAGGTGGTTAGTGCCATTTTGTTGACTACTTGAGAAAGGTACGGAACGTCAAGCTAATGACGAAAAAGAAGCACTGCGTGGGAGGCAACCCATGAATTGTTGTTACAGGAACCCTTAGAAGTTAATAACCTATCCAAAAACACAAAAAAATCAGAAAACAGGGGCTGAAAAAAAAAATTCCAGAGACCCTCTGCGCGCCCGCGCAGCTATGCTGAGCGGCCGCACAGCTTTCTGCGCGCCCGCGCAGAAATGCTGAGCGGCCGCGCAGGGGTCGAGTTCCAGAAAATTTTTTACAGTTCAGAAAAAAAAACAAAAACACAAAAACCCATCACAGCCCATAAACCCACGAATTCTTTTCCCATTACCCCATGATTTTATCCCTCAACCCTACTCCTAATCTAATTTAACCTACTCCACACCCTATATATACATACACCTATCCTACATATCTCCCATAACTTCCTACACTTAAACCCTCTCATAAACATCAAAAATCAGTTCTTACACACTTTTATTCACAAATCAATGGCACCCAAGAGAGCACGCACTATTGACAGCAGCAGCACAGTTCCTACTGCTGATTCATCAAGGGGTACTGCTGCAAGGCCTCGGTTAACTGACAGAGCTGCGGAGGAGGAGTACACTAGGCTGTTGGGGAAGCCGATTCTGAAGGAGAGGGGGTTTTTACCATCAGGGAGGGATGGTGAGTTGTTACCCATGATTGTAGAGAAGGGGTGGATAGCTTTTTGTGAGTCACCCGAAGCAGTACCGATGAGTGTGGTTCGCGAGTTCTACGTGAACGCGAAGGCTGAAAAGAATGGGTTTTCTGTAGTTCGTGGGCTGACGATTGATTATCATCCTGCGGCGATTCGCCGTGTGATTGGACAGCGAGAGAGAAAGCCCGAGGAGGAGAACTAGAATGAAAAGACTGCTGAGGACTTTGACTTGGATTTGATTTGTGCGACTCTCTGTCGACCGGGCACAGTTTGGAACCGCAGTCCAGCCAATAATGAGTATCGTGACTTTCCGGCGATCGCCATGAACAGGTATGCCCGTGCATGGAATGCATTTATATGTGCTAATATTTTGCCTTCTTCACATGCACACGAGGTCACAGTTGAGAGAGCACAGTTGTTGTGGGGAATTCTGCATGAGGAATACTATGTGGACCTTGGTGAGTTTATCTACCAAGGAATTCTGAAGTTTTTGAGGGGAACAAAGCATATGAACATCCCTTATGCATCCACGGTTACAAAGCTATGCCGAGCAGTAGGAGTGAACTGGCCGGCTCATGAGCACTTGCAGTTGCCAGCAGCTCCGATAGATTCTGGCACTCTGAATGGGATGCAGGAGTGGACCGGTGGTGAGCCTGAGGAGCATGGGCTGGGTTATCGTCTTCCAGGAGGGCGTCCAACACGAGGTGCTACTATGGCCAGGCCAGGGCGTGGTGAGGCTAGTTCTTCGAGAGCTCAGGAGGGTTCTGGGATGGGTGATGCCCAGTATAGGAGGCTTTCACGGTGGATGGATGCCATGTATGAGACGCAGAGCAGGTTTGCTCAGGAGCTCACTCTTGCGTTAGAGACTGCTTTTCGAGGCCTTGGAGCTGATATCCAGTGGCCAGTTTTTGGTGACGACTCTGCATACCCACCGCCTGATACTCCACCCACTGAGGGTGATGATGGTGATGACTCCGAGTAGGTATACCCTGTGTTCCTTTCTACTACCTTCACTGGGGACAGTGAAGATTTTAAGTTTGGGGGTGGTAGTTAAGGAATATTTTGTGTGTGTCATATAGCTGCATATTCATGATAGTTAGTTCATATAGTTGCATAATTTTTGCCATATAGTTTTTTATATATAGCTTTATTTGTTTGTCATATCATCTAGCTCATGCATATACCATGATCCCTTTTGCAATGATTTATCGACTGAATTGTGATATTGATGCGAGTGTAGTGATAGCATTAAAGTGTTATTAAGTTGTGTAGGTTGGTATGCATGCTAGAAGCACTTGTATTGTCACTAAGTCTTAGAGAATGCTTAAGGACTAGATTGTTGTTATGATCTGATTATTTTCGAGGATAATCTATTTATTATGCTTAGAATTTGATAATAGGTTCTTAGTGGTAAAGGCATGAAAAAGAAAAAAAAATGGAGTAAAAATGGAATTTGTTGCTAGTTGTGGCTAGGCGTCAAATGGCTAGTAGCCGGCTCGCATGTTATGCGAGTAGTCTAGGGTTGAGCAAGATGGAGCGAAACGCACTTGCTCAGAGAAAAAAAAAAAAATTTTGCATAATTGATCAAGAGTGGGCTCTTTGGTATTCGAGTTATTAAGTTCTTAGGGGACTTTGTGCCTAGTGACCTAAGGCTTTTAGAGTCTGGGATCCGCTAACCTAACGCTCGTTACATGGATACTATTGTATAAGTCTTTTGTGGACCTCACTCATTGCACGGTCAAATATGCATTTGAGTTGTAAATAAAAAGCACGATTCCGTAGTAAGCTCCATAGTTCTTGTAGTGTTGTATATCACTTTGTGCCTAGAATTTTTATTCTTTGTATAATCGTAGGATTGCCTTGAGGATAGTCTAGTCATAGTAATTGGTCTAGTTCCAAAGCATATCTGTTAAGCATTTGCACACACCACGTTTCTGGCTGTATGTCCGTTTACATGAGTTTATTGATCTTTAGTGTCTAACTGCATTCGTTGAGACGTGACAATTTGGTTGGTTAATTGTAGTAAGGGGGATCGTTGCATTTTCATATAGATTGCATTCATGCATATTTTTATTTGTTTTTGAGTCTGTGACGCTTGAGGACAAGCATCGATTTAAGTTTGGGGGTGTGATAAGTGGCATTTTATACCACTTAGAACGTCTTAAAATGGCTTAAATTGGTGTCTTGAAATCAAGTATTTTGTGTATTTGATGCGTTTTTCTAGTGTTTATGCATTTCAGGGTATTAGTTGCATTTTGGAGGAGGAATCATCAAGAATAAGCCTTGGCATGTGTTCACCTTTGCGAGAGGAAAAGAACGGGCAGATTACGGCGAAGAAACGGAGCAAACATGGAATTTTTCCAGAAGGGTCCTGCGCGCCCGCGCAGCAATGCTGAGCGGCCGCGCAGCAGCCTTGCGCGCCCGCGCTGAAATGCTGAGCGGCCGCGCAGGGTCGGGGAAAAAGATATATTATTTTAGACTTCTACTTCTGTTTGGCTTCCAACTTCTATGTAATCTGAGTTTTATGGGACTATTATATAGGTAGATTTGAGACATTTTTCACAGAGTATTAAGAGGAGATTATGTTTTAGATTGTGTTTTGCAAGAAGCGAAGGAGATAAGGAAGAAGACCGATTTAGCACACAGCAACGAAGAGGAAGCATATATTCTTGTGATTCTTGTTACGTTGTAACGTTGGATGCTAGTTTTCTTGCTTTGACTTATTTACTCTTGTGACATACTCTGTTTTAATATAATCAGTTTAGTTATTATTTTCTTGTGTTTGTTTATCATGATTTCATATGAACCCATGATGGCGATAAGTTCTATTATGGGCTAATCGTGATCATGGGGTTGCAACGGATTTATTATGGTATTCTTTAGTTAATTGTTTAATACTTTAGTATGTGATGATTGCATGATATCTAGTATTGGTTGTGCGTATTCGTCTTATGTGCGTCGCGAACATATAAGATAGGGTGTTAATCTCTTGTGAAGTGACGGTGGATCTTGAGATTTAGAACTTGCCATGCTAGCATAGGTTCATGTACGTTGTGCATGATTAGTGGGTAACTCTAACAGTTTTATTTGCCCTATGTAATCAAAAAGGAATAACTTGTGCTTAAATTGTTGTGTTGTCAATTTCTGTAGACATATAGGAACTCAACATAATTGATGACTATTCAACTTCTATCTTAATTGTGGATGTTTGGTAGAATGGTATTAGTACAATGAAAGTTGGCTTTTATCAGTTTTGTGTTATTCGATTAATATCATCACTGTCACATGCTAAAGGTAATAACTATGGCTATAGAAGGAAGTAATAATGAAGTTGTGATCTCATGAGTGTTTTATTATTGATAAATTGAAGTGTTAGTTAAGTGATTAATTAAGTAGTTAATTATAGTTAATATTTAATCAACAATTTTAAGTGTTATTATCTTAACATTGAGAAGTAGTCATACATTGGTGAGTGAGTTAAATTAGACAATAAATTAGTCTGAGTCTCTGAGGGAACGAACTAGAAAGTATTCTATATTACTTGCGAATGCGTATACTTGCGTGAATATTAGTGCGTGATTTCGCCCTAACAATGCTCAGGACATATGATTGGTTATAAATCCCTGCTATCAGAGTTTAAGGAGGAGGTTGGCCTAAGTGTTTCTTATGGGGATGGTAACTTAAAAAAAATCTTGGGATATGAAAAAAATCAAATCTGGGAATGTAATCATTGAAAATGTAGCTCTGGTTGCAGGACTCAATCATAATTTGATCAGTGTGAGTCAAATTTGTGACAGAGGTTACCATGTGAACTTTTATGAAAAAAATGGTGAAATTGTCAGTGGGTCTAATGGCAAGAATGCAATGACTGGTGTAAGACATGGAAACTTATATGAAATCAGGGTCTCCATAAATACTGATGAATTAGAAGTTTTTCTGCTTAGTAAAGCATCTGTGGAAGACAGCTGGAACTGGCATAAAAGACTTTCTCACCTCAATTTCAACAACATCAATGAACTTGTGAGAAAAGATCTTGTAAGAGGATTACCCAATATATTATTTACTCCTGATAGCTTATGTGATTCATGCCAAAAAACCAAGCAAAGGAAAACATCTTTCAAGAGTAAAACTGAATACTCTATTCTTGAACCATATTATCTACTTCATATTGATCTCTTTGGTCCAGTCAATGTTATGTCAATTGCCAAGAAGAGGTATGCACTTTTAATTATTGATGAATATACAATATACACATGGATGTACTTTCTGCACACCAAGGATTAATCTCCATCCATTCTTCTTGATCATGTGAGAGAACTAGAAAAAGGATCAACATACAAAGTGAAGATCATCAGAAGTAATAATGGAATTGAATTCAACAACAGTTCTATGGAAGAGTTCTGCAAATACAAGGGGATAAAAAAAGAATTTTCTGCTCCCGGAACTCCACATCAAAATATAGTTATTGAAAGAAAGAATAGAACTCTCATAGAAGCTGCAAGAACCATGCTAGAGGAAGCAAGATTGCCTACCTACTTCTGGGCTAAGGCTGTGCAAACTGTTTGCTTCACACAAAATGTAACTTTGATCAACAGGCATGGAAAAACACCATTTGGGATGGTGAAGGGAAAGAAGCCAAATCTGAAGTACTTTTACATTTTTGGTTGCAAGTGTTTTGTTCTCAAAACTCATCTAGAACATCTTACTAAATTTGATCTAAAAGTTGATCAAAGCATTTTTGTGGGATATCCATTGTCTACTAAAGCCTTCAGAGTTTACAATCTAAGAACAAGGACGGTCATGAAATATATATATGTATCTTTCAATGACAAGAAAATTATAGGTCTAGAAGATGCTGATGATCATGATGAATGGAGATTTGAAAATGAAGTACCATATGCTGAACAGTTAAATACCAATACACTAACAAGTCCTGATACAGTAAATCCTGATATCACTCCAAACTCTGATGATCCACATGAAAGTGGAAATTCTGTAAATACTGAAGATATATTGAGGGGGAGCAACATGATTCAAATAAAGAGTATTCTACAAGTGATTCAACTCAAGGAACATTAGTAAATAATTCATTAGACACGATTCCTCAAACACTGATGAATCAAATTCTGATAGCATTAGGAATAATGATTCAAAAGGAGCATCAGGAAATGATAATGGTACAAGTCAAAGAAATAATATGGAGTTCATGGATCAAAGGGGGGTTCTTCTTTAAGGAGTCAACTTCCATCTGCAAGAAAATGATCTAAGTCACACAAACCTGACTTAATCATTGGAAATCCTGACAGTGATGTAAGAACCAGAAAATCCACTCAAAATGAATGTCTCTACCACTCTTTTCTATCTCAAATTGAACTAAAAAAAGTGGAAGAAACTCTTCAAGATGCTGACTGGATCACAACAATACAAGAGGAGCTTAACGAATTTGAAAGAAACAAAGTCTGGACTCTTGGAACAAAACCAAAGAACAAATCAGAGTGTGGTATTTTCTCGATGTATCATGTTTTGTTAAACTATGATAAGTATATTAAACTCTGATGCCATGTATACATGCTTGATATTTCATGATTAGTAAATTCTGATATTGTAAGCATGCTAAACTCTGATTATGTGATTAAATACTGAAAATGGTCAAACATCGGTTGACTATTATATTATGATAATGTTTTGAATTTATTCAAAATAGATATTTAATCAGTATTTTAAATTAACAGTGAGTTAGTGGGTAAGTAATTATTAATTGCTTATTTGTGGTAACTAATGATGTGTATATCTATAAAAATGATTGAATATCTGTTTCATATTGGGAATAGGAGTCGAGTAAAGAGACTTTTTTTTTGCCTAGATACACGTAAGATCATGCATGGGATAGTAATTATTATAGTAGTAATTATTTCATGGTAAAAAAAAGTATCTTCCATCCCTACCTTCTCTTCTATATAAACATGCAATTCATCTCACAAATCATCCACTCTACTCTAAACACAACTCCTCATCTTCTTCTCAAACCCAAAAACATGAATCAATATCAGTTTTTCACTCGCTCTTGCGGAGGAGTTTACTACCCTGCTCACATCATGGTTGAGGGTCGTATATACTATGACCCGTTTAGACTTCGAGTCTAAATCAACCAACAAATCTACCATCCTCATGACATTCCAATGTCAGTTTATGATGATCTTACTTTCAAGCAACAGACGGATCTCGAGTTTTTCCAACTGGAGACCACACTGGAAGAAGAACGCAGGGCAGAAGAGGCTGAGCAGCGTCGTCTTCAAGCTCTGAAATTGCAAGAGAATATAATTTCTCTTGCATCCTCCATCTCACGAATTTATCATCGCAGATCTATAAAGAAACATGAGGCTGCAAAGAAGTTGAAGATGAAATAGTTTCTAAGGTACAAATTCTAGTTTTTAGAAGTTAAGATTATTTTATGATTCTGCTTTGTACTCATCTTCTTTTATGAATAAAAATATCTTTCTTAATTTCTCTTCAAAATATGACACATGATTAATTATTCTTAATATCTTTCTTAATGAAGATGGAAATATCATTCGCAATAAAGCTCGTTTAGTTGCTCAGGGATACAACCAACAAGAAGGAATCGATTACGACGAGACGTATGCTCCAGTAGCTCGATTAGAAGCTATTCAAATCTTAATGACTTTTGCAGCTCACAAGAAATTCAAGCTATATCAGATGGACGTCAAGAGCGCTTTTCTTAATGGCTATCTTAAGGAAGAAGTATATGTGAAGCAGCCTCCAGGTTTTGTTCATAAAAAATATCCTAACTATGTTTACAGGCTCAAGAAATCTTTCTATGGATTGAGACAGTCCCCTCGATGTTAGTATGAATGTCTCAGTCAGTTTCTTGTAAATAATGGCTTCACTCACGGTACACTCGAACTAACTCTCTTTATATTTCATAAACGTGATAATTTTCTTTTAGTTCAAGTTTATGTTGATGATATAGTATTTGGATCTTCTAATGAATCTTTGTGTAAGTGGTTTTCTGACTGCATGCATAAGGAATTTGATATGAGTTTGATGGGTGAATTGCAGTACTTTTTAGGTTTGCAAATTAATCACTCCAATGCAGGAATATTCATTCACCAAGGCAAATATATTAAGGATCTACTCAAAAGGTTTGTACTTGAACATGTCACACCTAAATCGACTCCAATGAGTACTTCAGTTAAGCTCGCTAAGGATGAACAAGGTACACTTGTAGATGTTACTAAATTTTGAGGTATAATTGGTTCATTGTTATATTTAACTGCCTCACGACCTGAAATTATGTATAGTGTATGCTTGTGTGCACGTTTTCAGTCTCAACCTAAAGAATCTCATTTGAATGCCGTTAAACGTATTTTTAAATATTTGAAAGGTACGAGTGACTTGGGATTATTTATCATAATTCCTCTTCCTTTAACTTAATCGGTTTTTCAGATGCTAACTATGCAGGGTCACAGGTTGATAGAAAAAGCACAAGTGGTGCTTGCGAATTTTTAGGAGATTGTTTGGTTGCATGGCATAACAAAAAGCAAACTTATATAGCTCTTTCTACAACTGAAGGAGAGTATGTTGCAGCTGGAAGTTGTTGTGCTCAAATTTTATGGATGCAACAAATATTGCAGGATTTTGGTATTTTTTATACAAATATTCCTATTTATTGTGATAATACCTCTGCAATTAATATCTCTAAAAATCTTATCATGCATTCTCGCTAAGCATATTGATGTTCGTCACCATTTTCTGCGAGATAATGTTTCTAAAGGTAATATTGAGCTTATTTATATATCTACTGAGAAACATCGTGCATATATCTTCACTAAGCCTTTAGCTGAAGATCGTTTTTGTGTAATGCGTCGTGAATTAGGTATGTGTTCCTTGTAATTTGTTACGTGATTTTATGTGTGTTATTTATGTTTTTAATTAGTTTTCTTGTTTTTTTTCTTTTTATTCAGGAATACTCTTGTTTAGTTCATTAATTTTATTTTTATATATATATTTACATGTATTACTGTGTGGTAGTTGAGTCTTATAATTAATAGGTACGTGTTTTACCATGTATATGCAACTAGATTTGGTAAATCTTTGATATGTCTTATCATATTCCCTCCTCGTTTCTCGTGCATGTATCTCAACCTATGTACATCTCTTTAGTCTTCTCCTTCGTTTCCACTTCTAACTCCTCATCTTCTCATCTTTATATATTTTTGTTTCTCTTGTCTTCTTCTTTTTCATATTTTCCCAATCTTTCTTAACCTTTCACCTTCCAATGGCAAGACAACATAACCCAAACACCCGTTCTCGTTCAGCCGCACCACGGCCCTCTAGTGCTCATGCCTCTAGCTGGAAGCGTCATTGGGTTACCAAAGCCGAATCAGAAGTTTCAAGTCGCGATTCCCGTGAGTCTTCGCCTGTGCATGCAACACCTGTATCTTCAAAGATTTTGTCAAACCGATTTTAAAAGAACGATTGTGTGGAATTGTTAACTCATATTGGAGTTTTTTATTTGTTCAAGTCTCAAGGATGTGAATCGCTCTTATCTCCGGCCGAAGTCATCTACCCCGAATTGGTTTGAGAGTTTTACGCTAATTTCCAGCTGCTACAAGATGATTTGGTGTTTTCTGATGTTCGTGGTACTCCGATCGTATTCAAGGCCGATATGCTTGCTCGTATTGGAGATTTTTCTGACAAAGGTGTTTGTCCATATACGACACATCATGCTTTTATGGATGTTCCTGGATTGCATTATGAAGAGCAGTTAAACTTGTTGGTGAGAACTTCATTGATATGTCAGTGAAACCCTCAGTATCAGACTTCACCCCTCTTTCTTTCTTACTGTTTAAATTGTTTCATACAAACGTTTTGCCTCGTAAGAGTGGTAGAGACCGAGTGACTTTTGAGGATTCCATTTTATTGTCTGTGTTTGTTAAGAAAATCCCTTGTAATATTGCATCATTAATTATAAAAAAACATGAGTCATTGTTCGAAACATGAATCCATGCACCTTCCTCATCCAGCCCTGTTGACAAAGATTTTTACTTATTTTTGTGTTCCTTTTGAGTTTGTTAAGTCAGAAAATTTAAATGTTGTTTTTGATTTGTCAGTGTTGACTGTAAATGGTCTTGTAGTCTCTGATTTTAATGATTTATTGTTTGATGATGCACATCATTCTTTTGGTGGTTTGCCCAAATTACTACACTATGCCTCTGAGCCAAATGACCAAGATAATACTATTGTCCTCAATTCTCTGTTAGCCAAATTGAATGAGAACTCTGCTGCTTTAGCCTCGTTAAATCAGCACTTTGCTTCAGTAGAGTCCTTAGGGTCCCTCACTTCTCAAGTTAGCATGATGTGAGCCTCTTATGAACTGTTTAACAAACAAGTTTGTCAGTCACTCGATGTTATTAACTCTAAGCTTGATGTTTTGTATGCTCATGATAAACGATTGGCCAAGACATTAGATTTTGAGTTTGGTTCTGTGGCGCCCTCCAACCCCGGGTCAGAAGTTTGGGGTCCACAACACATACACAATATATAAACCTGTATAAGAAACATTATTTGCAATGACCCTGCTTTACATAACCACGGATCGCAACAGGTTAAAGTATGAAAACAAGCCACAACCTTAACTTTTATTACAACGTACCAAATCCCAACTAATTTAACTTACAACTGATAATAAAATTATTCTTACAATCATACTATCTCTCTACCATATGAAGCTCCTTGCTAGCTCGATCCAACTCAAACTGGAACCTTAGCCCGCACTTTGGACTGAGGAACTTTACTATCATCCATATCCTTTTCAACTGTAAAATATATAAAAAGAATCGCAAGGGTGAGGTAACTAGCTCAGCAAGTCATAACAGTGATAACTGAGGTTAAACAATGATTAAATGGAATGATTCAGAAGAATCAAGTTTATTGTTAAACAATCGTTGGAATTGGATATTCATTTTAAGTTTTAAAACCAAGGTTAGGCTGCTGATCAGTCACACACTAACCCCGAGCAAAGCACACAGCACTGCTCTAATTACTGGATCCAAGGCACACATTGGCCTAATTTGACCATTAATATGGTCTGACCACGAATCTGGTCCACATATATAAAAAAAACTATCCAATTCTAAAGCAGTTCAATATGATAAACAATATAATTCGATAAAATAAGATCATAATCAATGATGGTTAAACACTTGAATAAGAACGTAAGGAAACTCATGGATATCTCAAGGGTATATCAGGGTATGTATAAGAAACGGTTTTCAGTCGGTAAAAGGATCATGTATTAGACAAATAATGATTTTTTTAAGGTATAGTTCTTTGATGTTATAAAGAATGGTTGAAGTATAAAAGTTTCTGTGTTTTCAAACACTTTTGTTCCAGTGTTTGGTGTTTGGTAGTTATACATTTGGGGAGTAGTATCATATTTGTGTGATTTGGTATCTGATGATCAACAAAGGATGGTTTACAAAGAATAAGGCTTACGACTCAAGATCAAGAAAATCAGGGTTCAAGGGTAATTTGTTTATAGCACTTGCAATATAAAACAGGGGTTATTTTGAATAGTAGCGACATGTTATGAAACAGTTCAAAAATATATTTGCAATATATCTTGAAGAAAAGTTCAGAAGTACTTGCCTTACAGGGCTTTACAACTATTACTGATCAATTCTGAGCCGAGTCTGTCGCTCAAGCTTTAACGTCCAACCACTAGATCCCATTGGATTCGACTTCGACACTCAGGTTTTACTGTTTAAACTCTACTGAGCTCGTCGACTGACCATTAGGTTATCTCTAGTCTATTGTCCACTTTCGGTTTTCCAACTAGAAGCTACAGGGTCGAAATACTCTATGTTAGATACCCGATTATGCTTGACATATCCTCGCTATAACCTACCCATACGATAACATATTTCGACTCGTAATTATTCATATTATAATACCACATACAATAATTAGGGTTCACGTTCTCGAAATCGGTTCAGTGTTCGTTTTCGGAAAATACGTATACTCGTCACTTTACAAAATTAGGGTTACTGAGTTTTGGACAGAACATTCACCATAACATACAATCAAGTTCGTATAAAGTATAAATATATATATTCACAAAAATCCAGTCAAATAATTTCCTGCAAAAGTAATAAATAAAAATTCAGAATTAACTGAATCGAGTGACAAACAGCAACAACAGGATACCGTGCACGCGCCTCACGCGCAACCGGAAAATAGAGGAAAGCAGAACACGGCCACGACTTGGCAGGAGACACAGGGCAGCAGCCCTTAACACACACACACTCGATCACTAATACATACACACACATAATTCACGCACATACACCGCTATATACACACAGATATACACCCAACGCACACACAACATCGCCCAGGCCACCTCGCCGGAAAAGTGGTCGGCGGCAGCCGGCAAAGGTGGAAAGAAAACATGCAGCACAGCCATTACCGAGTACTGAGACAGCAACGACGCAACAGGAGTATGATAGAGATCAATCGGAAACAGATTAGGGAGGAGGAAGGAAATAAAAACACGGGAGAAAGACTGTTGCTAGAGAGAAAGAGGGGTTAAGATGAGGGAAAGAGAAATAAATGTTTTAATAGAAACTGTATAACACAGTTTGGTGAAAACAGGCCATTTAGCACTTGAAATTTTTGTGATGTTAACACGTGTACTAATAGATAATCACGAAGGTTCTGAGACCCGGTTTATCCCGAAATTCGAAATTAACGGACCGAGGTGCCCGCAAAATAATTTCAGAAAATTACGAAAATAGTTTTAAAATGACACAAATATCCCGAAGTTTATAAAAACATAAATTTCGTAATTTTAAAATAATTTCTGAAATACAATTTATACCCGATTTTAACGAATAAGCGAAACAACGCGCGGGTGAAATTAATCTCAAAAATTCCCAAAATAATTTTAAAATTCTCGGAATATTCCAAACTTAAATAAATATGAGTTTCATAATTTTTGAAGAATTCTCGAATTTAATATGGAATTTACACTTAAATATGATCAGAAAATCATACAGGGCTAAATAATTGATGAAATATTGATTTCTAAATTTTATAAAACCCCAAAAATAATTAATGTAATTATAAAACCATAAAACCAATTTTAGAGATAATCCAAATATTTACGGATTTAAAACTGTAATAAAATCACCTTTTAAAATAAAATAGAAAAATATAACTCAATTTTTAACTACACATTTCAATCCTTTACACCAATAAATCACAAACAAATAGTATACATCAACACACTGCTGCCAAAACCAAGACACATATTTTATTTAATTAATACCTGCACAATTACATTTTTAAATAATTCAAAAATACACGAGTCGTTATATCCTTCCCCCTTAAAAAGATTCTGTCCTCAGAATCCAGTCTAATTACACAAGTGAGGATATTTTTCAAGCATATCTAACTCTAGTTTCCAAGTAGACTCTTCTACTTGAGGATTTCAAACATACTTACTTTAGATATACATTCATTTCCAATGACTCGCCTTTAACAGTCAAGAATTTGGATCGATCACTATATGCAAAACAAACTTGGACAAGAGCCCATTGGCTCCTGATTAATCACTTAATTCGAATCAGATACTTATCGCCTTAATACTGACACGCAGAACACATTATATGAACATACTGGTGTGATGGCAACATCAATTCAAGAACAACTTTATCTGTATTTATCAATACCTCGAATGGTTTACTAAATTTAGGACTTAACTTGTCCCTTCTACTCAGACTTATCCAATCTTTTTCAAGACGACACTTTTACTAACACTACTGGTCCTATTTCTATATTCATACTCTCCCTCAATATAATTCCGCTTCTTTCTTTGTCTACTCTGAACTGCTTCAATCAATATCGTTACGCCCTTGGTGTGCTGGATTAACTTCGAATTTGACAACTTCCTTTCTCCCATTTTATCTTAATAAAGTGGGGACATACACTGGCGTCCACATAAGTCTTGGTGCTCACTTTCAACTTGGTTTCCAAACATTTAATTATCTCCCATTTGTTTCTATTAGTTAAGGCTGAAAAGAAATCTCATATATTCACTTATTATCACCTTTAGGTATTTGAACTCATATTCCACTCTTTCCAAGTCGTTTACGTCCAATCCTTTCTTTCTGCACAAGGGATCTGTTACCGTACAACTTTGTTTAGGTGGTTGCTAGTGGATTAATCAGAATCTTTTGTTAACCTCGGTTAAAATTTCATACTTGGAGACTCAACGTATAGTTGTTTTCCTTCTAATCTTTGGAGGAAAATCCTTGGGCATTCCATGTAGACTTTCTTATTCTTTGAGTAGCTGAGGATGTTATCAATAAATACAGTTTGCTTATCTAATTACTCCTTATACACCATGATCCTTAATTCCTTATAGTCACCTGATACACTTGTTATTACACATAATATCATCAGAGCTTGCAATGCTCTTAACTCACTTTAATCGTAATCTCCGATATGTTCTCAAGTCGGATCTTAAGTTAATCCCCGAGATATAACATACTTCTTGAATTAGGTCTCATAAGTAATCAATTCTTTATAGGGTCTCACTTCTTCTTATTCGTTATTTTGTTAAACTCCCGATAATCAGTGCATACTCTTATACTTTCATTCTTTTTTCTTCCTTAACATCACTGGTACACTTCACGATTCGCTTCTTGTAAAACCACTTCCTGGGTCTGCCTTATCTACTAGGCCTCCAATATTTCGCCTTAATCCTTTGACATGTCCACACTTCCTAATCAATCTTGAAATTTCCTTCTTATACCTGATTATCACTATTTTTCTTTAAATTTCCATATATCTTGACATTTGTTCAGTAAATTAAATACTTTATATTGTGAATTCCCTGTGGGATCTCATTTCTTAATCCTTCTACTTATAGCATCCAAGTGCTGGAAGAAAACCTGGGAATATCGTGATCGTTCTCCTGGGCGCATAAATTTCCTCTTACTAACTGCTAACATCGTGATCCATTATCTTCTCTTGACATCTCCTTATCCTTCCCTTAATAACTTTGACTGACAAGTCATACTATCCATCCTTGCTCCTTTTGGATTATGAACTCTGACTTCCAATTCCAATTTCTAAAATTCCATAGATAATTCTTCTGGTGCAGTTTCTATTTTCGTTCTCTCCTTTTTTTCTTATCGCTTGCCACTACATTTGCTTTTCCTCGTGAATACATACTTTAAACTCTTATGGTCCGTATAGATCTTACACCTTTCTCCATACATATCATATTTCCCAATCTTTCAAAGCGAATTGCTAGTCCCAAATTATGAGTAGGATACTTCTGCTTGTAAGGTATTGGTTGTCTGGATGCATATTCAATAACTTTATTATGTGGCATCAACACACATCCTATTTCCTTATGAGAAGTATCACTACAAACTACCAAATTTCCTTGATATCTTCAAAGTAATAAAGCAGGTGTTGTAACCATTCTTTACTTTAGCTCCGCAAAACTTTCTTTACCCTTCTCCATTTTATATAACTTCTTGCTTTTCCTGGTTAGCTTCGTCAAAGGTATTGTGACTTTCAAGAAATCTTGCATAAATTTTCGATAATAACCAGCCCATGGTAACTCTTCTTACTTTTGTTGGTGCTTTTGGCCTTCCTTTATTCATAATAACTTTAATTTCTACTGGATCTCCTTTGGTCTCCTTCTCACTAATTATTTATGCTTTCTATCATCAAAACTTTCACCTTGTAAACTTTACATACAACTTCTTTCTTCTCCGACTTCCCAATTGTCATTAAATGCTTCGCATGGTCCTCCGTTGACTTTAAGTAACACGATTACAACTCATCCAGATATTCCTTAAAGATTCTGTCCATCAAGTTTAAATATTATTGGTATATTGGTTAATTCAAATGACATCACTAGAACTTTATGGCAGTAGTACTTAGTTCTGAAAATTATCCTTAATATGTCCATAGGTTCAATTCAAACAAATCAGTAGTTCGAGGCAATATATACTTACTTTTGATGGTAAACTTGTTGAGCTTTCTTTAGTCGATGCATAATCTCATACTTCCATTTTCTTATTAATAATTAGTACCGGTGCACCTCATGGGATACACAGGGTTTAATCGCTTCTTCTTCTAGCATTTCTTGCATCTGTTTTGATAACTTCCTCATTTTAGCTGGTGCCATTTTGTGTAAGGCCTTGGTCACTGGCTTCGTCTCAGGTGTTAAGTCACTCGCGAGCTTCATTTCTCTATCTGGAGGAAATGTCAGTAACTCATCTGGAAACATATCTTGAAACTCCTTAATTGCTATAAAATCTTCAAATTTTGTTTGCTTCTGACTTTTATTTATCTCATAATCACCATAATGCTCACATTTTGATCACCGTAATCATCATTAATAAATTCTTTACCCTCCTTCTTCCTTTATACTGATAAGTGGCATTTTATACCACTTAGAACATCTTAAAATGGCTTAAATTGGTGTCTTGAAATCAAGTATTTTGTGTATTTGATGCGTTTTTCTAGTGTTTATGCATTTCAGGGTATTAGTTGCATTTCGGGGGAGAAATCATCAAGAATAAGCCTTGGCATGTGTTCACCATTGCGAGAGGAAAGGAACGGGCAGATTACGGCGAAGAAACGGAGCAAACTTGGATTTTTTCCAGTGGAGGCCTGCGCGCCCGCGCAGCTATGCTGAGCGGCCGCGCAGCAACCTGCGCGCCCGCGCAGCTATGCTGAGTGGCCGCGCAGCAACCTGCGCGCCCGCGCAGCTATGCTGAGCGGCCGCGCAGGGTCGGGAATTTTGCTGAATTATTTTAGACTTCTACTTCTGTTTGGCTTCCAACTTCTATGTAATCTGAGTTTTATGGGACTATTATATAAGTAGATTTGAGACATTTTCACAAGGGGATTAAGAAGAAGAAGATTGTGTTTTACGCAAGAAGCGAAGGAGATAAGGAAGAAGACCGATTTAGCACACCGCAACGAAGAGGAAGCATATTTTCTTGTGATTCTTGTTTCGTTGTAACGTTGGATGCTAGTTTTCTTGCTTTGACTTATTTACTCTTGTGACGTCCTCTGTTTTAATATAATTAGTTTAGTTATTATTTTCTTGTGTTTGTTTATCATGATTTCATATGAACCCATGATGGCGATAAGTTCTATTATGGGCTAATCGTGATCATGGGGTTGCAACGGATTTATTATGGAATTCTTTAGTTAATTGTTTAATACTTTAGTGTGTGATGATTGCTTGATATCTAGTATTGGTTGTGCGTATTCGTCTTATGTGCGTCGCGAACATATAAGATAGGGTGTTAATCTCTTGTGAAGCGATGGTGGATCTTGAGATTTAGAACTTGCCATGCTAGCATAGGTTCATGTACGTTGTGCATGATTAGTGGGTAACTCTAACAGTTTTATTTGCCCTATGTAATCAAGAAGGAATAACTTGTGCTTAAATCGTTGTGTTGTCAATTTCTGTAGACATATAGGAACTCAACATAATTGATGACTATTCAACTTCTATCTTAATTGTGGATGCTTGGTAGAATGGTATTAGTACAATGAAAGTTGGCTTTTATCAGTTTCGTGTTATTCGATTAATATCATCACTGTCACATGCTAAAGGTAATAACAATGGCTATAGAAGGAAGTAATAATGAAGTTGTGATCTCATGAGTGTTTTATTATTGATAAGTTGAAGTGTTAGTTAAGTGGTTAATTAAGTAGTTAATTATAGTTAATATTTAATCAACAATTTTAAGTGTTATTATCTTAATATTGAGAAGTAATCATACATTGGTGAGTGAGTTTAATTAGACAATAATTTAGTCTGAGTCTCTGAGGGAACGAACTAGAAAATATTCTATATTACTTGCGAACACGTATACTTGCGTGAATATTAGCGCGTGTTTTCGCCCTAACAAGTTTTTGGCGTCGCTGCCGGGGACTCGGCATATTTGTTTAGTTTATGTACTTACCATCATTGGTCATTAGGACTCAGTAATTAGGACGTAGTAGTTACTTATTTTTTCTGGTTGTGTTTCAGGTACTTTAGCAAGCGTTTATGCAACCTCGTTCTCGTGCTCGCAAGAGTACTTTAGATACAGCTGAGGAGACAGACGAAGTTCTTGATATTCCGGAGAAGTTAGATTTTGAGGATTCGGATTCAGGAACTGAGCAGAAAGAACCAGTAAACATGGGAGATCGTATTGTTCAAGCTGATCCAGCTCTTATGGATTTTTCTCGGCCTAAAATTGATGACATTCAGTCAAGCATCCTTCATCCGGCTATTCAAGCTAACACCTTTGAAATCAAGCCGGGCACTATTCAGATGGTGCAAAATTCTGTTTCTTTTGGAGGAGCGGCAACTGAAGACCCCAACATGCACATAAGGAATTTTGTCGAGATCTGCAGCACTTTTAAGTATAATGGCGTGACTGATGAGGCTATCAAGTTGAGGCTTTTCCCATTCTCACTAAGGGACAAGGCTAAAGACTGGTTACATTCTGAACCAGCTGGGTCCATCACTACGTGGCAAGATCTTGCGCAAAAGTTTCTGGTGAAGTTTTATCCGATGGCAAAGACTGCTGCTATGAGGAGTGCTCTTACTCAGTTTGCGCAGCAACCTACAAAATCTATGTGCGAGGCTTGGGAACGCTACAAGGAAATGTTGAGAAAATGTCCACATCATGGAATGCCGGATTGGATGGTGATCACTGGTTTCTATAATGGTTTGGGGGCCCAATCTCGGCCCATGCTCGATGCAGCAGCTGGAGGCGCCTTATGGGCTAAAAGCTATACTGAGGCGTATAATCTTATCGAGACGATGGCTGCAAATGAGCATCAAAACCCAACTCAGAGGATGACGTTAGGCAAGGTAGCAGGTATTCTGGAAGTTGATGCAGCCACCGCTATTGCAGCCCAGCTCCAAACGCTATCAATGAAGGTTGATTCTCTGGCTACGTATGGAGTTAATCAAATAGCTATGGTTTGTGAGCTTTATGCAGGTTCTCATGCTACGGATCAGTGTTCTCTTGTAAACGAATCTGTTCAGTATGTGAATAATTATCAGCGACAACAGCAGCCTGTGCCAGCGACCTATCATCCTAACAACAGAAATCATCCAAATTTCAGCTGGGGGAATAATCAGAATGCTATTCAGCCACCATATCAGCAAGGAGTGAGTAAACAGTTTAACCCACCTGGATTCCAGCAACCACAGCAGTATGCTACAAGGCAATCATATCCTCAACAGGGAAGTGCAGCTGCACCTACTAGTGCTGATTTTGAGGAACTTAAGCTGTTGTGCAAGACTCAGGCGGTTTCTATCAAGACCTTGGAAAATCAAATCGGTCAATTAGCCAATGCAGTGCTCAATCGTCAACCTGGCACTCTTCCCAGTGACACGGAAGTACCAGGCAGGAAGGAAGCTAAAGAGCAAGTCAAGGCTATTACCTTAAGGTCTGGAAAAGTAGCTGATGCTGAAAAGGCAAAAGAAGTCGACGCTGAAGTTAGAGATGAAGAATTTAAGCAAAAGGAGAAAGCGGCAGAACCAAGGAAGACTACTGTTGAACACACTCTGCCTGAGGCTAATACAGGGGAGAAACAGCTCTATCCTCCACCACCTTTTCCTAAGAGATTGCAGCAACAAAAGCTGGATAGATAGTTCGGGAAGTTTCTGGAGGTGTTCAAGAAACTTCACATCAATATACCTTTCGCTGAGGCTCTGGAACAAATGCCTAGTTATGCGAAGTTTATGAAGACTTTTCTTTCAAGGAAGGTGAAACTGGATGACCTTGAAACCGTTGCTCTCACGGAAGAATGCAGCGCTGTTCTGCAACAAAAGTTACCACCAAAACTGAAAGATCCAGGAAGCTTCACCATTCCTTGCACAATTGGCAATCTGACGTTTGACAAGTGCCTTTGTGATTTGGGAGCAAGCATTAATCTGATGCCGTTGTCGATCTTTAAAAAACTGGATCTGCCTGATCCAAAACCCACGTACATGTCACTACAATTGGCTAACCGTTCCATTACTTACCCAAGGGGCATAGTTGAGGATATGCTCATCAAAGTGGATAAGCTCTTCTTTCCAGCAGATTTTGTTTTTCTGGATTTTGAGGAAGATAAGAAGATTCCCATAATCTTGGGGAGGCCTTTCTTGGCTACTGGCCGTACCTTGATAGATGTGCAAAAAGGTGAACTTACTATGCGGGTCCAAGATCAGGATGTGACCTTCAACGTATTCAAGGCAATGAAATTCCCTACAGAAGATGAGGAGTGCTTAAAAGTGGATGTGATTGATTCTGCGGTTACTTCGGAACTCGATCACATGCTAATGTCTGATGCATTGGAAAAGGCCTTAGTGGGGGATTTTGACAGCAATGAGGAAGATAGCAACGAGCAATTACAATATCTGAACGCTTCTCCCTGGAAGCGAAAGCTGGACATACCATTTGAATCTCTTGGTACTTCTGACCTCAAGAACACTGAAGGGAAGCTCAAACCATCAATAGAGGAAGCACCTACCTTGGAGCTCAAGCCATTACCTGAACACTTGAGGTATGCTTTTTTAGGTGATTCATCTACGTTACCTGTTATTATTTCATCTGACCTTTCAGGTAGTGAGGAAGACAAGCTCTTAAGGATTTTGAGAGAATTCAAATCGGCTATAGGATGGACCATAGCAGACATCAAGGGGATAAGTCCTTCATATTGTATGTATAAAATTCTGCTAGAGGAAGGTAGTAAGCCAACTGTGGAACAGCAGCGAAGACTGAATCCCATCATGAAGGAGGTGGTGAAAAAAGAAATTCTGAAATGGCTAGATGCAGGCATCATTTATCCTATTTCTGACAGCTCGTGGGTGAGCCCCGTACAATGTGTACCTAAGAAGGGAGGTATCACTGTGGTCGCAAATGAAAAGAATGAGCTCATCCCTACTCGAACAGTTACAGGATGGAGAGTATGCATGGATTATAGAAAATTGAACAAAGCCACAAGGAAGGATCACTTCCCTCTTCCATTTATTGATCAGATGCTTGACAGATTGGCGGGACATGAGTATTTTTGTCTTCTGGATGGTTATTCCGGGTATAATCAGATTTGTATTGCACCAGAGGATCAGGAAAAGACTACCTTCACTTGTCCATTTGGTACATTTGCTTTTCACAGAGTTTCGTTTGGGTTATGTGGCGCACCGGCCACCTTTCAGAGATGTATGATGGCTATATTCTCTGACATGATTGGAAATAACGTCGAAGTGTTCATGGATGACTTCTCCGTCTTTGGACACTCATATGATGAATGTTTGAATAATCTGCGCGCCGTACTCAAAAGATGTGTGGAAACTAATTTGGTGCTTAATTGGGAGAAATGTCATTTTATGGTGCGTGAAGGCATTATCCTTGGGCATAAGGTCTCTAGCAAGGGTCTGGAGGTGGACAAGGCCAAGGTGGGAGTCATTGAAAATCTTCCCCCACCTAATTCTGTGAAAGGAATCCGTAGTTTTCTTGGTCATGGGGGTTTTTATCGGCGATTCATCAAGGACTTTTCAAAGATATCTAAGCCGTTGTGCAATTTGCTTGAGAAAGATGTGCCTTTCAAATTTGATGATGACTGTTTGGCAGCATTCGAGACTCTCAAGGAGAGTTTGATCACGGCACCAGTCATTACAGCACCAGATTGGACAGAACCATTTGAGATGATGTGTGATGCGAGTGATTATGCAGTAGGTGCAGTTCTGGGACAGCGCAAGAAAAATCTCTTCCATGTGGTCTACTATGCGAGTAAGACTTTAAATGGTGCCCAATTGAACTACACCACTACTGAGAAGGAGCTTTTGGCTATAGTCTTTGGCTTTGAGAAATTTCGATCTTATCTGCTTGGTACGAAAGTAACAGTATTCACTGATCATGCAGCTATTCGCTATCTGGTATCTAAGAAGGATTCGAAGCCGAGACTCATTCGTTGGGTGCTTTTACTTCAGGAATTTGAGTTAGAGATCAAAGATAGAAAAGGTACTGATAATCAAGTAGCTGACCATCTCTCTAGGTTGGAGAATCCCGATTCTACTTCACAAGATAGGACGTTAATTAATGAATCTTTTCCGGATGAGTAGTTGTTTGCAATTCAGGAGGAAGAACCATGGTTTGCAGATATTGTAAACTATCTCGTCAGCAATATAATGCCTCTTAATTTGACATCCGCTCAAAAGAAGAAGTTTCTGCATGAGGTGAAGTGGTATATGTGGGATGAACCATATTTGTTTAGACAGGGAGCTGACCAGATCATCAGGAGATGTATCCCGTTCTGTGAGACGGAGGGGATATTACGAGACTGCCATTCCACGGTTTATGGGGGACACTATGGAGGTGAGAAGACGGCAGCTCGTATTCTGCAAGCAGGTTTTTTCTGGCCTACTTTGTTCAAGGATGCTCATCAGTTTGTTTTAAGGTGTGATCGTTGCCAAAGAGTGGGAAATTTGTCAAGGAAGGATGAAATGCCATTAAATGTGATGTTTGAAGTCGAGGTCTTTGATGTATGGGGAATCGATTTTATGGGGCCTTTTATCTCATCTTGCAATAATCAGTACATCTTGCTGGCAGTCGATTATGTCTCAAAATGGGTCGAAGTTAAAGCTTTACCGACAAATGATGCAAAGGCAGTACTAAATTTTCTTCATAAGCAAATTTTCACAAGGTTTGGAACACCTCGGGTAATCATAAGTGATGAAGGATCGCATTTTTGTAACCGTAAGTTCACTTCTATGATGCAGCGTTATAATGTGAATCATCGAGTAGCTACTGCCTATCATCCGCAAACAAATGGTCAAGCGGAAGTGTCTAACAGAGAGATAAAGCGCATTCTAGAGAAGGTTGTTTGTCCGTCAAGGAAGGATTGGTCTTTAAAGCTCGATGAAGTTGTTTGGGCTTACAGAACAGCATACAAAACTCCACTTGGGATGTCGCCGTTCCAGTTGGTGTACGGTAAGGGATGTCATCTACCTGCGGAGCTTGAGCATAAGGCCTACTGGGCATTGAAGAAGTTGAACCTGGATTTAGATGCAGCTGGTAAGAAAAGAATGCTTCAGCTTAATGAACTGGATGAATTTCGACTTCAAGCGTACGAAAATAACAAAATGTATAAGGAAAAGGTGAAGAGGTGGCACGATAGGAAGCTACATCCAAAGTTATTTGTGCCAGGGCAACAAGTTCTCTTATTCAACTCTCGGCTCCGACTTTTTCCTGGGAAGTTGAAATCAAGGTGGTCTGGACCTTTTATTGTCAAAACTGTGTTTCCACATGGAGCGGTGAAAATTTTTGAGAATGATCCGGACCAAGCATTCAAGGTTAACGGTCAGTGGTTGAAGCACTACTATGGGGACATGGCAAACCGAGAAGTGGTTAGTGCCATTTTGTTGACTACTTGAGTAGGGTACGAAACGTCAAGCTAATGACGAAAAAGAAGCGCTGCGTGGGAGGCAACCCATGAATTATTGTTACAGGAACCCTTAGAAGTTAATAACCTATCCAAAAACACAAAAAAATCAGAAAACAGGGGCTGAAAAAAAAAAATTCCAGTGACCCCCTGCGCGCCCGCGCAGCTAAGCTGAGCGGCCGCGCAGCAAGCTGAGCGACCGCGCAGCAAGCTGAGCGCCCGCGCAGCTATGCTGAGCGGCCGCGCAGGGGTCGAGGACCAGAAATTTTTTTACAGTTCAGAAAAAAAAAAAAACCAAACAAAAACAAACACAAGAACAGTTTTAGCCCATAAACCCACGATTTGTTCCCACTACCCCATCATTTTATCCCTTAATTCCCAAACCCTAATCTAATCCACACCCTATATATACATACACCTATCCTACATATCTCCCATAAAACTTCCTACACTTAAACCCTCTCACAAACATCAAATATCAGTTCTTACACGCTTTTATTCACGAATCAATGGCACCCAAGAGAGCACGCACTATTGACAGCAGCAGCACAGTTCCTACTGCTGATTCATCGAGGGGTACTACTGCAAGGCCTCGGTTAACTGACAGAGTCGCGGAGGAGGAGTACACTAGGCTGTTGGGTAAGCCGATTCTGAAGGAGAGGGGGTTTTTACCATCGGGGAGGGATGGTGAGTTGTTGCCCATGATTGCAGAGAAGGGGTGGATAGCTTTTTGTGAGTCACCCGAAGCAGTACCGATGAGCATTGTTCATGAGTTCTACGCGAACGCGAAGGCTGAAAAGAATGGGTTTTCTGTGGTCCGTGGGCTGACGGTTGATTATCATCCTGCGGCGATTCGCCGTGTGATTGGATAGCGAGAGAGGAAGCCCGAGGAGAAGAACTGGAATGAAAAGATTGCTGAGGATTTTGACTTGGATTTGATTTGTGCGACTCTCTGTCGACCGGGCACAGTTTGGACCCGCAGTACAGGCAATAATGAGTATCGTCACTTTCCAGCGAACGCCATGAACAGGTACGCCCGTGTATGGAATGCTATTTGTGCTAATATTTTGCCTTCTTCGCATGCACACGAGGTCACAGTTGAGAGAGCACAGTTGTTGTGGGGAATTCTGAATGAGGAGTACTATGTGGACCTTGGTGAGTTTATCTACCAAGGAATTCTGAAGTTTTTGAGGGGAGCAAAGCATATGAACATCCCTTATGCATCTATGGTTACGAAGCTATGCCGAGCAGTGGGAGTGAACTGGCCGGCTCATGAGCAGTTGCAGTTGCCGGCCTCTCCGATTGATTCTGGCACTCTGAATGGGATGCAAGAGTGGACCGGTGGTGAGCCTGAGGAGCATGGGCTGGGTTATCGTCTTCCAGGAGGGCGTCCAGCACGAGGTGCTACTATGGCTAGGCCAGGGCGTGATGAGGCTGGTTCTTCGAGAGCTCAGGAGGGTGCTGGGATGGTTGATGCCCAGTATAGGAGGCTTTCACGGCGGATGGATGCCATGTATGAGACACAGAGCAGGTTTGCTCAGGAACTCACCCTTGCGTTAGGGACTGCTTTTCGAGGCCTTGGAGCTGATATCCAGTGGCCAGTTTTTGGTGAGGACTCTGCATACCCGCCGCCTGATACTCCACCCACTGAGGGTGATGATGATGATGACTCCGAGTAGGTATACCCTGTGTTTCTTTCTACTACTTTCACTGAGGACAGTGAAGATTTTTAGTTTGGGGGTGGTAGTTAAGGAATATTGTGTGTGTGTCATTTAGTTGCATATTCATGATAGTTTAGTTCATATAGTTGCATAATTTATGCCATATAGTTTTTTTTATGAATGTCATGTAGCTCATGCATTTACCATGATCCCTTTTGCAATGATTTATCGACGGAATTGTGATATTGATGTGAGTGTAGTGATAGCATTAAAGTGATATTAAGTTGTGTAGGTTGATATGCATGCTAGAAACAATTGTAAGTCCACTAAGTCTTAGAGAATGCGAAAGGGCTAGATTGTGTTATGATTTGGTTGTTTTCAAGGTCAATCTACTTATTATGCTTAGAATTCGATTATAGGTTCTTAGTGATAAAGACATGAAAAAGAAAAATTTTGGAGAAAAAAAAATATGGAAGTTGTTGCTAGTTTTGGCTAGGCGTCAAATGGCTAGTAGCCGGCTCGCGTATGTTGCGAGTAGTTTAGGGTTGAGCAAGATGGAGCGAAACGCACTTGCTCAGAAATTAAAAAAAAAAAATTTGGCATAATTGATCAAGAGTGGGCTCTTTGGTATTCGAGTTATTAAGTTCTTAGGGGACTTTGTGCCTAGCGACCTAAGGCTTTTAGAGTCTGGGATCCGCTAACCTAACGCTCGTTACATGGATATCATTGTATAAGTCTTTTGTGGACCTCACTCATTGCACGGTCAAATAAGCATTTGAGTTGTAAATAAAAAGCACGATTTCGTAGTAAGCTCCAGAGTTCTTGTAGTGTTGTATATCACTTTGTGCCTGGAATTTTTATTCTTTGTATAATCGTAGGATTGCCTTGAGGATAGTCTAGTCATAGTAATTGGTCTAGTTCCGAAGCATATCTGTTAAGCATTTGCACACACCACGTTTCTGGCTGTATGTCCGTTTGCATGAGTTTATTGATCTTTAGTTGTCTAACTGCATTCGTTGAGATGTGGCAATTTGGTTGATTAATTATAGTAAGGGGGATCGCTGCATTTTCATATAGATTGTATTCATGCATATTTTTATTTGTTTTTGAGTCTGTGACGCTTGAGGGCAAGCATCGATTTAAGTTTGGGGGTGTGATAAGTGGCATTTTATACCACTTAGAACGTCTTAAAATGGCTTAAATTGGTGTCTTGAAATCAAGTATTTTGTGTATTTGATGCGTTTTTCTAGTGTTTATACATTTCAGGGTATTAGTTGCATTTCGGGGGAGGAATCATCAAGAATAAGCCTTGGCATGTGTTCACCATTGCGAGAGGAAAGGAACGGGCAGATTACGGCGAAGAAACGGAGCAAACTTGGATTTTTTCCAGTGGAGGCCTGTGCGCCCCCGCAGCTATGCTGAGCGGCCGCGCAGCAACCTGCGCGCCCGCGCAGCTATGCTGAGCGGCCGCGCAGGGTCGGGAATTTTGCTGAATTATTTTAGACTTCTACTTCTGTTTGGCTTCCAACTTCTATGTAATCTGAGTTTTATGGGACTATTATATAAGTAGATTTGAGACGTTTTCACAAGGGGATTAAGAAGAAGAAGATTGTGTTTTACGCAAGAAGCGAAGGAGATAAGGAAGAAGACCGATTTAGCACACCGCAACGAAGAGGAAGCATATTTTCTTGTGATTCTTGTTTCATTGTAACGTTGGATGCTAGTTTTCTTGCTTTGACTTATTTACTCTTGTGACGTCCTCTGTTTTAATATAATTAGTTTAGTTATTATTTTCTTGTGTTTGTTTATCATGATTTCATATGAACCCATGATGGCGATAAGTTCTATTATGGGCTAATCGTGATCATGGGGTTGCAACGGATTTATTATGGAATTCTTTAGTTAATTGTTTAATACTTTAGTGTGTGATGATTGCTTGATATCTAGTATTGGTTGTGCGTATTCGTCTTATGTGCGTCGCGAACATATAAGATAGGGTGTTAATCTCTTGTGAAGCGACGGTGGATCTTGAGATTTAGAACTTGCCATGCTAGCATAGGTTCATGTACGTTGTGCATGATTAGTGGGTAACTCTAACAGTTTTATTTGCCCTATGTAATCAAGAAGGAATAACTTGTGCTTAAATCGTTGTGTTGTCAATTTCTGTAGACATATAGGAACTCAACATAATTGATGACTATTCAACTTCTATCTTAATTGTGGATGCTTGGTAAAATGGTATTAGTACAATGAAAGTTGGCTTTTATCAGTTTCGTGTTATTCGATTAATATCATCACTGTCACATGCTAAAGGTAATAACAATGGCTATAGAAGGAAGTAATAATAAAGTTGTGATCTCATGAGTGTTTTATTATTGATAAGTTGAAGTGTTAGTTAAGTGGTTAATTAAGTAGTTAATTATAGTTAATATTTAATCAACAATTTTAAGTGTTATTATCTTAACATTGAGAAGTAATCATACATTGGTGAGTGAGTTTAATTAGACAATAATTTAGTCTGAGTCTCTGAGGGAACGAACTAGAAAATATTCTATATTACTTGCGAACGCGTATACTTGCGTGAATATTAGCGCGTGTTTTCGCCCTAACATATACCTCATCATATTCTCATTTGACGTCTTCAGGACTATCTCTACATCACGACGGTTTGTCTGGGCATCATGCTTAAATAGTTAATCCATTTCGTAGAATAATGTCAAATCCTCTTATCTTAAATGATATCGATTCTTCACAACTTATTGTCAGAAATCTCAATTCCACCATTGGTACTCACTTATTTAACAAATACACATTCTTAAATTTGCTAGTCCTTTAGTCATAATTTTATCAATTCAACGGGATAAATCATCTTATCAACAATACCTTGGGGGAACATAAACAATCAAGTTGCTTCCACATCTCTCAATATTTTAACGCATAAGGTATTCACCATAATCATCTATGTCATCACGTACGTATTCTGAATAACATATTTTACAGACAACTCGCAAACTCTCGCTCTTGGAGACGTATTCCTTATTGGAGTAGATTCCCTCGACTCCTAGTGCATCCCTGACTGGGCTAGTGATTTGCATTTCTCGCTATATGCCCTTGTTTTCTTTCCATGAGTGAGAGGTAGATGGAAGTTTGCCCGCTTGGTTTAAAATATGTTGATTTTTGTTTGAAAAACTCTTGCATAGAACGACAGCACAACAAAACAACAAAAATTAAAGGTGAAAAGAAAGAAGAAATAAGGATTTAAATATGAATGAGACAACCACATTCGTACTTAAGATGGCTAGTCTTTCGTACCATATGGCATACAACACAGGATTAGGTGGCGTCCCACCCGACTCTTTGTCATCCCAACAAAGTGTCTCACCATAACACTATTTGTCCCAATCAGAAAGCAAAACTTGAGAAAAACAATTAAATTTGAAAAGAATGCAATATCCTCCTTTTTGATATCATCATTAGGAGTTTATTAAAAAAAGAAGTTCATACATTTTGAGGAATTAAAAAGGAATATACGCTGTAGTACTGAGGACATGAATGATACCATTGGTCACCATCCACATTTTACTTGTATTCATGTTTCGAGCTTGTTCGATCATATCCCAATTGTATCATATAACAACTTCAGAAAATACGCTGAAATACCTTCGCAAATTAAGCATTATGGTAGATTTTTACTTGTTAAGTCTTGCGTCTATAACATCGTATCTACACGTATAATACTTTAACAATTTGATCATAATGGCGTTCTTACCAAATAACCTCGAGTTTCCTCTTTCTTTTTTTTTTAATTTAGAATAACCATGAATCATTCAACATAACGATCCTTTTGTTAATAATATTCTTCTTTTAGAGAGGTCTGGAAATCTTCCCAATCTTCTTCGATCACGCCCAGGCTCCTTTTACATCAATAAATTCTTTAAACTTTAATGGTTTCTTCCACTTGATAAACAATTACTCCGTACGCGGATTCTGTTATTAACTTTGTCAAACAATATTTACACCTTACCGTTAGGAATAATCAACTTCTTCATAATCGCGGATCACTTTATTCTCTGAATTAACAATACTGAGTCTAAAATAAGTATCCTTCCAGGTAATCCGGGTCTTTTAACAAACAAGAAACTCAAGTAGTAACTTGACAACCAAGGTTTAAAACTTATTTTATTCCAAAAAGACTTTTAGAAATTTTTTGTAAGGAAAAATCTTTTTCGAAAACTTGTTTAAAATTTTTGAAAATCACAAATCTGGTTGTCCTTACTATATGAGTTGGTTGTTGTCCTTCTTATAACCAGATACCAAGTTAAAGAAACGATCACACAAAGGTCCATTCACTTCCATTTATCTCCTCTCCTTCATTGGTTCTATTACCTTCCTTAATCGATGAAAACTTCAACTATCGTTGCATATTATCTTATTCATGGCTTCACATCAAGGCTTCCATACTGGTAATACTCCCGTTAACAACTTTGCAATCGTTAGGTGGAACAGACTATCCAATAGTCAACAAGTCGGCTAATGTCACATCACCCTGTTACTATAAATATATCATATCGTCATAACACCATTATCTAACTTCGAGAAAGCTCCAGATCCATCATCTTTTCTTACGCTCTTTCAAAACTCATCTAATCTATTGCACAAGCTAGCCATGGGTGGCCTAATCACTAATGGCTTCATTTAATCTGGTAGCATCTATCCTTCGAAACACCTGAATCTTCTTTCTAGTCTTCTTCTCACCTTTATTTATATCTCAAGTACTCACCATTTACTGTAACTTCCTAATCCATCCTCGTAGGTACTGTTGCTTTATAGAACAAGTTTTAAACCGAGGGTATAGAACAGGATATAGGGTAAACTAAAGAGATACACTCACAGCCGAATGTCCAGTAAAACAAGAATAAACAAATGGAGATTCTTAAATAGGTAGTCTCATATCAAGAGGTGGTAGAATAGCGTAGAATAGCTTGAAAAAGTGCAACTGTCGTAATGGAAGGTAATACCATTAATACTGATAAGGGAACAAGGTGCAAATCAAATCTGAGAGAAGATAACGATCCTCGAACGGAAAAATTCGAAATGATCAGATGATACAGAGAAATCAAGATCTGCCATTGCCGTTGTATGAAAATCACGTTGCAAGTTAAGAATCCTGAATAGCAACACGAACCGCACCGGAGACCTACTATACAATCGCACTAAACCTCACAATGTCTTATCTTTCTATTTCCTATTCCTAATCCTAACCCTCTACCCAATCCCGACAATCTAGACTTGTTTTAGTGACCTATAACCTGTAGCTCTGATACCAACCTGTGGTGCCCTCCAAACCTGGGTCAGAAGTTTGGGGTCCACAACACATACACAATATATAAACCTGTATAAGAAACATTATTTGCAATGACCCTGCTTTACATAACCACGGATCGCAATAGGTTAAAGTATGAAAACAAGCCACAACCTTAACTTTTATTACAACGTACCAAATCCCAACTAATTTAACTTATAACTGATAATAAAATTATTCTTACAATCATACTATCTCTCTACCGTATGAAGCTCCTTGCTAGCTCGACCCAACTCGAACTGGAATCTTAGCCCGCACTTTGGACTGAGGAACTTTACTATCATCCATATCCTTTTCAACTGTAAAATATATAAAAAGAATCACAAGGGTGAGCTAACTAGCTCAGCAAGTCATAACAGTGAAAACTGAGGTTAAGCAATGATTAAATGGAATGATTCAGAAGAATCAAGTTTATTGTTAAACAATCGTTGGAATTGGATATTCATTTTAAGTTTTAAAACCAAGGTTAGGCTGCTGATCAGTCACACACTAACCCCGAGCAAAGCACACAGAACTGCTCTAATTACTGGATCCAAGGCACATATTGGCCTAATTTGACCATTGATATGGTTTGACCACGAATCTGGTCCACATATATAAAAAAACTATCCAATTCTAAAGCAGTTCAATATGATAAACAATATAATTCGATAAAATAAGATCATAATCAATGATGGTTAAACACTTGAATAAGAACGTAAGGAAACTCATGGATATCTCAAGGGTATATCAGGGTATGTATAAGAAACGGTTTTCAGTCGGTAAAAGGATCATGTATTAGACAAATAATGATTTTTTTAAGGTATAGTTCTTTGATGTTATAAAGAATGGTTGGAGTATAAAAGTTTCTGTGTTTTCAAACACTTTTGTTCCAGTGTTTGGTAGTTATACATTTGGGGAGTAGTATCATATTTGTGTGATTTGGTATCTGATGATCAACAAAGGATGGTTTACAAAGAATAAGGCTTACGACTCAAGATCAAGAAAATCAGGGTTCAAGGGTAATTTGTTTATAGCACTTGTAATATAAAACAGGGGTTATTTTGAATAGTAGCGACATGTTATGAAACAGTTCGAAAATATATTTGCAATATATCTTCAAGAAAAGTTCAGAAGTACTTGCCTTACAGGGCTTTACAACTATTACTGATCAATTCTGAGCCGAGTCTGTCGCTCAGGCTTTAGCGTCCAACCACTAGATCCCATTGGATTCGACTTCGACACTCAGGTTTTACTGTTGAAACTCTACTGAGCTCGTCGACTGACCATTAGGTTATCTCTAGTCCATTGTCCACTTTCGGTTTTCCGACTAGAACCTACAGGGTCGAAATACTCTATGTTAGATACCCAATTATGCTTGACATATCCTCGCTATAACCTACCCATACGATCGCATATTTCGACTCGTAATTATTCATATTATAATACCACATACAATAATTAGGGTTCACGTTCTCGAAATCGGTTCAGTGTTCATTTTCAGAAAATACGTATACTCGTCATTTTACAAAATTAGGGTTACTGAGTTTTGGACAGAACATTCACCACAACATACAATCAAGTTCGTATAAAGTATAAATATATATATTCACTTGACGTCCCGATAATTACTAGATACGCCCCCGTATTTCTATAGTTGATTTCCCGGAAATCGGGCCGCATCTCCTTTGTTTATCGGATTACCCGTCGAAACATCAATCGACGTCAAACCACAAAGTTCACAACAATAACAACTACAATAATTCACCACTCCATTCTAAAATTCCCAATCACCGATACAATTCAATAATCACAACTAACTCAACTATCCCGATTCAACATTTACTAATTAACTAATTCGATCCAGAATAAAAATACAACACGAATTTTATTTATTAAAAATATTAGAACTCAGAATCGTGTCATCACAGTCCACCGTCGACTCGCCGAGACTCATCGTCGACGGCGACAAAATTTATTGGTACACAATACTATTCGGGTTTCCGAATAAATTTCACCGATTAATTAATTTCCCGCTCGAAAATTATTTTATTTCACAAAAATCAAGTCAAATAAATTCCTGCAAAAGTAATAAATAAAAATTCAGAATTAACTGAATCGAGTGACAAACAGCAACAACAGGATACCGTGCACGCGCCTCACGCGCAACCGGAAAATAGAGGAAAGCAGAACACGGCCACGACTTGGCAGGAGACACAGGGAAGCAGCCCTTAACACACACATACTCGATCACTAATACACACACACACATAATTCATGCACATACACCGCTATATACACACAGATATACACCCAACGCACACACAACATCGCCCAGGCCACCTCGCCGGAAAAGTGGTCGGCGACAGCCGGCAAAGGTGGAAAGAAAACATGCAGCACAACCATTACCGAGTACTGAGACAGCAACGACGCAACAGGAGTATGATAGAGATCAATCAGAAATAGATTAGGGAGGAGGAAGGAAATAAAAACACGGGAGAGAGACTGTTGATAGAGAGAAAGAGGGGTTAAGATGAGGGAAAGAGAGATTAATGTTTTAATAGAAACTGCATAACACAGTTTGGTGAAAATAGGCCACGTAGCACTTGAAATTTTTGTGATGTTAACACGTGTACTAATAGATAATCACGAAGGTTCTGAGACCCGGTTTATCCCGAAATTCGAAATTAACGGACTGAGGTTCCCGCAAAACAATTTCAGAAAATTACGAAAATAGTTTTATAATGTCACAAATATCCCGAAGTTTATAAAAACATAAATTTCGTAATTTTAAAATAATTTCTGAAATGCAATTTATACCCGATTTTAACGAATAAGTGAAACAACGCGCGGGTGAAATTAATCTCAAAAATTCCCAAAATAATTTTAAAATTCTCAGAATATTCCAAACTTAAATAAATATGAGTTTCATAATTTTTGAATAATTCTCGAATTTAATATGGAATTTACACTTAAATATGATCAGAAAATCATACAGGGCTAAATAATTGATGAAATATTGATTTCTAAATTTTATAAAACCCGAAAAATAATTAATGTAATTATAAAACCATAAAACCAATTTTAGAGATAATCCAAATATTTACGGATTTAAAACTGTAATAAAATCACCTTTTAAAATAAAACAGAACAATATAACTCAATTTTTAACTACACATTTCAATCCTTTACACCAATAAATCACAGACAAATAGTATACATCAACACACTGCTGCCAAAACCAAGACACATATTTTATTTAATTAATACCTGCACAATTACATTTTTAAATAATTCAAAAGTACACGAGTCGTTATAGGTTCCTTGCAAGAGGGTATGTACACCACTGCCAAAGCACGGGAGAAGGAATTTGTCAAACTGTTCTTCCAACTAGGATCCGAGACAAAGTTCCTGTCTCAGCAGCTGTCTGCGATACAAGACAAGGCCAAGATGTACTAGCATCGTAAAAAATATTGTATAAGAGACTGTATGCTTGAAGGGATTACTTCTCATCTGCCTTTACCAGCAATTCCTCCTCCATCTGTTTTTGGGATGACCAGGGAAGAATACAAGACAAAGATTTTTGATTGGCTTCGAGAGCGTGATGGTAAAGCTCCTAATCAAAATGCGTTTGACAAGTTATTCTCAGAGTTTGGTGCAGAACCTATCTTCCCAGCCAAGAAGGATGCCAAGAAGGACAAGAAAGGAAAGGCTCCTGTAACTGTTTACGATGATGAAGACTGAGAGCTCCTTTTACGATGATGAAGGGGGAGAAAATGTCTGATTGCTTGAATGTTTCTTTGTTTTTAAGACTGATTGTTTTAAGACTATGTTGGTTTCTGTTAAGATATGTTTAAATGTGTTTGAATGTTTCTGGATGTTTTTTAAAGACAACTGGACACCCTGGTTAAATGGGTGGGTTATTATTTAGTGGGTTTATTTAGTTTTTATATAATTGGATTGTCTCATTTGATTATCTCATGATATTTTATGCTTATTATCTTATTCATTCATAACAAATCTTAGTATCTTTGGTTGATTCATACTGTTGCATTCATATTGTATTTATTATATATTTTGTTGCTATTAATTCTTTCCTCCAGCGCTTTAAGTATTTTTGATAGGGGAGGCAATTTGTCATCATCATAAAAGGGGGAGAATGTTGGCTTACAAGGTTTCTGATGATGATCCAAATACAACAGAAAGAGATATGACGTAACGAGTTTGCAACAGAATCAAATCCATGATTAATGCATTGCAGTTTCCAGAGATATTCTAGCAGATAAGGTTTATGGTTTAAATGTAAATCTTAGTTTGACTGGATATAAACTTCTTTTGAACAAATCATATCTTAAACTTAGTTTGAATCTTTCAAATACTTATCTTTAACTAAGTTTATCCTTTTTCAAATACTCCAACAGATTATCCTAATAACTTATTCAAATCATTTCAAACAAAACTGTTTTATACATATCAGTTATCTTATCTCTTGTTTGAAACAAAAATCTGTGGGACATTTCCTATAAATACAACTCCAGGATTTCAGATTTAATGCTAATGCTTTTGCTAATGCTTTCACGTCTATTTCTTTTCATCTGAAACACTCTTTTGTTCAATATTCTCGAAATACTAATCCAGTCGAACAAGATCTAGTTTGAGTTGTAATCAATTTGTTTATTCTTGTACTCGTGTATTCATATCAACTTTGTGGCGGGTTGTGATAAGGCTTGATTTCAAAGTATAGTAAGGTAGTTAGAAGGTTAAGGAATAGTAGTGGGTTAGGTAGCAAGGTAACTTGGGAAAGGGTTTCTTTCATGTGCTATATTTGTAGTTAATGAGAAGACTGTAAGTTCTTTTATTAAAGTTGATATAATACATTCTCTATACTATTTGGCATAGGGACTTGGATGCAGGTCATATATTAGGATTAAGGGCTGAAACAAGTGAAAACTCATGGTGTTTTTACTTTATTCACTTTTTAACATACTGCATTTTTATTCTGTTATTTTTATTCTGCAGTTAAAAGAGACTATCTCATTCCCCGTCTCATTTGTAAAAGAACTGTCATATTTGTATAAGAGACTGTCACATTTATTTTGATAATTAGAATATAATAAATGTATCTATCCAGCCTTTAAATTTCAGAAGCTAGTTATACAACCTACAGGGGTGTTCAAAAAATAAGAGTCGTTTAACTTCTCCCCAAGTAAAAATATAAAATATCATCATGTTTAATGTCGAGATGCGAGATGCTCTGCACGGTGCACATATTTCCTCTATATAAAAATAGTTGGGCTACTCGAATAAGCTCTTCTATACTTTTTTACCTGCAGCAGAAAATATCTATTCAAATGTAAACTCCCGATCGCCCCCCCCCCTCGTATTTATTTCATCTGCGCTCCAGTTAATTATTACTTTATATACCTATTCTTTTGTACTAAAATACTAGCATCCGTAGCATTTTGTTTTTGTCAAAATAAAGTAATTAGAAAAAGCGTTTGGGAAATGGGAGGTGGACCATTATACTCGTGGGGGAATGCCGTCCCGGTTTAGACCTAGAAAACAAATAAAACAAGTATACAGGCGTATAGCTAATAAATGTGAGAGCGAGGTTTTAAAATGAGAAAACTTTCCATTTATATTTTAGTACAATATACGTTTATAACCATTATAGGATAATTATATTTGTAACTAATGTATAAATATACACTTTTAAATTCTTTATTATTTTTTTATAGAAATAATTACTAGACGGATGTAGTTAGTTAATGTCTATAATGACCCTATCATTGAGTGGTGTTACTGATAATGCAGAGAGATACTAAAGTTAAGGATCGCAAAACGATTACGATCAAAGATTGTCTATCATTATACTAATGATGATATATATGCTGGAGGTGCACAACCTAATTTAGTCTTCAATTTATTAGAAATTCATTTTTTCTTAATTTTGTCCTATAAATGAGATTTGAAATGAATATATATGTGTATATCCATAAAAAAATTGTTCTTGTTCCTACTTTTTCTAACCATTAGATAATTAATTAGGTAATTGTAAAAAGAAATTTCATAGAAGTCCGTCTTATTTCATAGACAATTACTAGATAGACACCTGATCATAAAACAGGTTTACAAACTAGTAATCTTAGCAGTAGCAAATTATATGGTAGCACAGATATGACAGTCATACAAGCAAACCCTAACTCTATACTTTCTGAAAAGAGGAAGTATATTCATCAGAACTCCTATATTGTTGTTAATGCATTTTTTGAATGTGTTCAACCACAGTAGTACCCGTTCTTCAAGAATCTGTGATCCCAACAGCTTCTTCTCCATGTGACACAAACACATTCCCTGATCTATTATGGCAAAGTTTATCCACATATCCAGAGTATTTGTGAACTTCAGATCACTGCCCTTGGTCAGCAAGTTCACTGATTGGTTGAGCTTACTCATTGCAGATTTGAGATTATCGTCGCAAGTGCCTAGGGAACTTGTAAAGCCAGGGTCATCAGATTCGGACATTAGCATTTCAAGAAGTGAAGAGCTGTTTTGGAGTTGAGAAATAGAGTTGTAAAGCGTCGGGATTAGCGGGTCAGGTGACATGGTTGGTTTGTATGGGATAGGGACGTTAGTAAAGGTGATGGAGGAGGAGGAGTATAAAAAGCCAGAGCCAAAGGCAATAATGAGGCCGAGCACAATGAGAAAAGAGATTCGGACATCAAACGTGAAGATGTCCATGTATTTAGGTTTCATCTTGGCTTAGGAAAGGAGATCGTGAAATGTTAGGGATGCATATAATACCCGTGTTGGTTGGTCTTATATATATATGGTGATGGGGCACAGAAGTCCTATATATTATCAGGAGCAATTATGTCCCGGTAATTTAAAATAAGTTCAATTAAACCCTTCATTTTTAATAAATAACTAGACTAAAATCACTATGATGCAGGGTTGTTTTATAAAATTGTTATTTTATTATTGTCATATCATATTTTATTAATTACATCTATTAAATTAACTTGTACGATATAAGGTATTTTTATTAATAATATATGAATTTCTAATTTAATTTAAATTGAAGTTTTAATTAAGATATTAATTTTTTTTTAATTTTAAGTTTTTAAATGATATAATTAGATAATAATTTGGTATTAACTCAGTTCAATAATATATTCTTTTAACCGGATCAATAGTAATAATTAATTTATTTAACCCGAGGCTTTTTACACTATTTCGACTAAATCCCACTGATTATATATTGTGTACTTTTAATTTTATCTTAGCATGGGTTAATCGTAGGATATGATTATGAGAGATAATCATAATGTAGGATTAACTAATACAAATTATAGTTTATATCCCGTGCAAAGCAAATAATATTTTAATTTAAACTAAAATTAAATAGAATATTCTTGTTATTTCGAAAGTGGGAAATTATTTATTTAAAATAGAAAAAAAAACGTGTTCTAGTTGAAAAAATAAATTGGTTAGCTATAACTAATTTAATTTGTTTTACTAAATAGAGTTTTCCGTGATATTTTTGGAAAATGGGTTGTTTTAATTGGGAAAAAAAATTATTGTGTTTTTAAAAAGGACATTAGTTTATTTACTACTAAGGATTAAAATTGGAGTACGATTGAATAGGTTAAGTGATTAAGATTTTATCATTTGTTGTCATAGGTTTCGCCTTCAGGTTCGACTTTGACTCACCTAATAATTTTTCACAACAAATATTCATTTGTAAGAGTATAAGTCATAATTGTCAAAAAGGTTAAAATTAAAATTAAAGTTATTAGTAATTATATCATTTTAATTTAATTTATTAAATAAAATTTTTCTAGGATATATTTAAAAAAGAGGAATTTTCTTTGGAAAAATAAAATAAATATAGCTTAATTTAGTTTAAGAAGGTAATTATGTTATACTACAGTTAAACCCTTTTCAAGTAATAGGATGATGACTAAAAATACACCGTATCCATTATGTTGGGACCGGAGAAAAATATTATTTTAGCTAAATTATTAATTTATCGATTATGAATTCATCGAAGTTTAACTTGTATATTAATCCCGGAGGAGGGTGTTGGCGGTAGTGCTACTATTGAGGTTCGAGACTGCATATTTTAGGTTGCTTGTCGGGGAGCTGGAACCTTATTTGGTTTGCCGGTTATATTTTTCTCCCTATCCAAACGTCTGTCTAATATAATTTTCCTTCCAAAAAAGAGGAGTACTTAATTAGATTTAAATATAAATATGTTAAAAATAATTAATCAAGAATAAATAGTAAAATTGCTTTAAAAAAATAATTAGTAAAATTAATATGAATTTAATGTTAGGATAATTACGTAATTTTATCGAATACTGATCGACTAATTATCAAAATTTTAATATTTCGTATATTACCATGCCGATGCGTGACATGTGATAGAGTATGAGCAGGTAGATTTACAACCAGACCTGACCTACGTTGAGCAACCGGTAAGAGTAATGAACCAGAAAGAACAAGTGCTGAGGAACAAGACTGTGAAGCTGGTTAGAATCTTGTGGAGAAATTATAATGTTGAAGAGTCAACATGGGAACTAGAAGACGCAATGAGGAATAAATATCCCTACCTATTTTCTAATTGATTCCGGGATGGAATCCTTTTTAAAGGGGAAGACGGTAATAACTCGAATTTTTGAGACTTTATAAAGCGCTTAATGAATAGTAACCCTGACAAACGGGAGAAACTTTTTAGCCCCCACTATGTTGTGCATGAGAAATTGAGTTTCGGAGTTGATAACATGATTATACGTACCAAATAAGTGTATGTAAACACCATTAGTTTTCGAAGAAAATGAACCTTGAAAAATGACCATATTTATGAACCATCAAGGATTACGGGAATCATAATATAATTACGAATTTAAAATCCTATGGATTTATATCCAAGACCGATACTTCAAAACATAAAGAATGTTTACGAGAAATTATTACGAAAACGTATAATCGGCCAAGCAAACGCGTAAACGAATAAATAAACGTATCGAACCAAACTAACTAACCATGGTAAGAAACTAACCATGGCTAGGTTACCAAATAGTAACCTAAACTAGGAAGCATGATGACCTAAAACTAGGAATAGTAAAGCTAAAACCTAAAACTAAATAGATTAGCTTGTAACCTAGGAAGCTAGCAAGATATGTCCTAAGATATGCCAAGATTTTCTAGTCCTAAGATATATACTAAAAGATATACAATTATACAACACAATCTTTCAAGAGAAGCAAGCAAGAAGCACACAAAAATCTCTCCATTCGGCCAAACCCAAGAAAAGGAGGAAAATCAATTCCAAAACTTTCTCTTCTAGCCATGGCAAAAATCCACCATTAATTCCCAAGTTTCATACATCCTAAACTAAGGTAAGATAAATTTTTGAGCTCATTTCATTGAGGTTTGATGGGTGAAATAAATTCAAAAAAAAGTGAGAATGAATAGTATGAATATTAACTTTTTTTTGGTTTCTTGATTTTAATGGTTTATCTAGGTTCCAAAAACCCTATCAAGCATTACCAAGACTTCACCATCATCAAGAAAACATCTCAAGCTTTCAAGCAAGGTATAAATCTTTGACCAATCTTTATTTAAGGTTAAGTTCAAGAATCTTTGAAAACCTAGTTATAAACTTAGTCTTAGTGGTTGATTTGCTGTAATCTTGATGTTTAGTTAATTAGTGTTAAGGTTGATGATTGTTGCCTCACGAACATGATGTTCTTGAGAGGAGTTGGTGTTAGGATGATGATTTGATGATTTTGGTGGTAGTATGGAGATTTAAGACGTAAACGAAACTCGGATCGTAATTGAAATCTCGCTAAAACGAACAAAACTCAATATTAAGATTCTGCAGATATTTCCGAATGTAAAAACTATAGTTTCTTGAAAAGTAACATTTGATTATGATATAAAATGTTATAAGTATCATTTAGGTGCTTGAATCGCTTTATTCCTATTTACGGATCAAAAGTTATGACCGTTTTAGTAAAAGTGATTTACGCGACGAAAACTGCTTCGAATTACGCACTTTGGGTATAGAAATGATCGATTTAAAAATATTCATAAGGTACTTCGAAAAGGAAGCGACCGTGACATGAATAAGTACTTAAGGTAATAATAAGGGTAAAATGAGTTGAAAGAATAAATAATAAATAGCATAGGTGTATGAGTCACCGTAAACAAGAACGGGATCTAACAAACGGTTTATGTTTATGGTTATAGATTTCCGAGCGGACCCTAGAGCATTCTCCACCACAAAGTACCCAGGAAAGTTTACGAACCCAACTCTATATACTGTTGTGTTGTGAAATGATTGTTTTATTATCTTTTGCATAACTGCCATGCTTGCCATGATACTAAGTATTTGACTTTTCATATATATAGGGATGGTGTTACGATATATATATATATATATATATATATATATATATATATATATATAGTAAAGTTCTATGGAGTCCACTTTTTAATTGGAGTCCTCGGAGTCCATCTATATTCTGCAAATAAAATATCTTCTAAAACGTGTTATCTTGCAAAACATGTTTCACAAATATTATTATTTCAATAAAATCGTGCAAATATCATATATTTGCAAGTATAATTTGTATGTTCTGCAACATGAACATTTATGTTCTGCAACATGAACATTTATGTTCTGCAAACTAAGCATGTTTTGTAAAATAATATGTTTTGCAACATTCGACTTGTAAAATCTATTCAATCCGCAAGATTTTCAATAAAATTGTGATATTTGTAGAATATCATTCAAAAAATAATACGTTTTGCAACAATTTAAGCTATATTTTACTTGCAGAACATATATGGACTCCAAGGACTCCAATGAAATATGGGACTCCATAGAACCTAACCCTATATATATATGTCGTACAATGTTTTAACGCCGCCATTCGCATGATGTATGATTATAAGACCGAGTGCCGGTCAGAGTTTCAAAACGAAAACCCGGGAATCATTCCGGAGATATTTTGGACGATTAAAGTCCGCACTTATTTTATTCCAAGGGACTCGATGTCCACTTGCGAAACATTAAATACCTCGAACTTTTATTAAAACGTTTTCCAAAGATCTTATTCCTCAACTATATTTAATTACTTGAATAATGGATATTATTTCATTTATTCATTTAATATAGGAGAATTACTCTCCAACGATTATTTATTTCGAACTCGATAAATTATTAAAAATTACTTTAATTACTTAAACATAAATTTGTTGTGGAATATTATTTCAAATATTCTTTTAAAATATATTTATTCGAGGTTTAATTATTTAATAATCATTATTTAATTATTAATTATTTTTAATGATTTAATATGATTTAAAAATCATAAAAGCCGAGTTAAAATACTTTCTGAATTTCAGAAAATCATTCGAATAATTTCAGATCGTCGAAGAATATTATCTCGACTTATTTTAAATATTTTGAATATAGTTTCAAAAGAAACTCCCCCTTATTTAATTATCTGTTGACGACGGTCAACTCACATCCTTAGTACATCCTCCGAAAATTCTCGGAAGTACATATATATACATATACACTAATATGATAAGCTGTTTCTATCAACAAGCAAAATGCTCGGGGAACTTCGATGTGGTTCGAGTTCTCAAGATATGCTAGGATTCTTTTAAGGACTTGGAGGGGTAGACTCTAGTATTATGTGTACTAGGGAGACTACCAAAGGTACCGCAGGAGAAGGTACTGTGTGTACTCAGGAACTTGTGAAGTATGTGTATACTCAAAATGGGACACGTAGCGGCAAAGGTGATAACCGGGATACGAAGGTGTCATCCTTCTACTAGTAGAAAAGGTTATTATTTCCGTAGTACGACTGATCATCGTATGCAATGGCTCCAATGAATGTCCTATTCTTCCATTTGAAATTATGATGCAATACCGTAACCCAAGCCTAGGTGCTGGGTTTACCATTAAGGTATTCGCGGGATAATAAATCCACCAAAGAATTGTTTTCAAAAGAAGGTGTGTATCACCGAGGAAAACTATATCTGAATAAAACATATTTATCATATATGGTATTATACTTGAGTTTATTATACAGTCATTTCATACTGTACATTATTATGTTGGGCATTATAGCTCACACTTTTTTTCTTAAATTGACACAACACAATAGTGTATCAAGATGCCTATCATGAAACTCACAGCCAGGAAACGGGTAGGAAACGGCCAGTTGTTCCGTAGGATGTTTGGTGTTGTACCTCAGGTAGATCGAATAAGCTGGATTAGTTTCCAGTTATTTCATCATCCTTTCCTGTCAGTGTCTTGTCAGTCTTGCATTTGGACTTAATTACTTTCTCCCCCTTTTTGGCATTAGCAGGTAGTAGAAGAGAGATAAGCAATTCCACTGAGGATTGGATTTCAGTCAGTTGTGATTGCTGAGAAGCTTGATTTTTCAGAATATCATCAATCTGAGCTTGTTGATGATCTTGAGTCTTCTCAATATAAGCAATCCTGTCAATGGTAGGTTGGAAGAACATACCATGCCCTAGGAGCTTGCTTAAGTCCATAAAGTGCTTTATCAAGCCTGTAGACATAATCTGGATGTTTGGAATCTACAAAGCCTGGAGGTTGTTCAACATATACCTCCTCCTCCAATTCTCCATTGAGAAAAGCACTTTTCACATCCATTTGAAAGACAGTAAACTTTTTGTGAGCAGCATAAGCCAAAAATATCCTTATGGCTTCTAACCTAGCAACTGGTGCAAATGTTTCATCATAATCAATTCCCTCCTGTTGAGAATACCCTTTTGCAACCAGCCTTGCCTTATTCCTTGTAATTATGCCATCACTGTCAGTTTTGTTTCTGAATACCCACTTTGTACCAACAACAGATCTATTCTTTGGTCTTGGCACTAGGGTCCATACTTTGTTTCTTTCAAATTCATTCAACTCTTCCTGCATTGCTTGCACCCAATCAGCATCTTGAAGAGCTTCTTCCACTTTCTTTGGCTCAGTTTCTTCTAGAAAGTGGATTCAACAGAGGAACAATAGATAAAACTCTGTTCTACCTCAACCATGAAAAGGACTTACTTCTGGTCCAGATTTATGTTGATGATATCATTTTTGGGTCTACAAATGACAGACTTTGCAAGAAGTTTGCCAAACTAATGCAGTCAAAATATCAGATGAGTATGATGGGGGGAACTTAGCTATTTTCTGGGCCTTCAAGTCAAATAGAATGAAGAAGGCACTTTTATTTGTCAAACTAAGTACACCAGAAACTTGCTGAAGAAATTTGGACTGCAAGATTGTTCAAGTGCATCCACTCCCATGGCCACTGCAACAAAACTGGATAAAGATACTGGTAAATCAGTAGATATTACTGATTACAGAGGTATGATTGGCTCTCTACTCTATCTAACTACTAGTAGACCTGATATCATGTATGCTACCTGTTTTTGTGCAAGATTTCAAGCAGATCCAAGAGAACCTCACTTAATAGCTGTGAAAAGAATTTTTAAGTATCTTAAAGGAACAGCTAATCTGGGATTGTGGTATCCTAGAGAATCAGATTTTAAACTAATAGGTTACTCAGATGCAGATTTTCCAGGTTGCAAAATTGACAGGAAAAGCACAAGTGGAAGCTGCCAATTCCTTGGAGGCAGATTGGTTTCTTGGTTCAGCAAGAAACAAAAGTCAATTTCCACATCAACTGCAAAAGCAGAGTATATTGCTGCAGGAAGCTGTTGTGCACAGATTCTTTGGATGAAGAATCAGTTACTGGATTATGGGTTAACATATTTCAAAATACCTATTTATTGTGATAATCAAAGTGCTATTGCTATGACAGGTAATCCAGTTCAACACTCTATGACAAAGCACATCAGCATCAGGTACCACTTCATAAGGGAATATGTGGATGAAGGTACAGTGGAATTGCACTTTGTTCCAACAGATAAACAACTAGCAGATATCTTCACAAAACCACTGTGTGAAGCCACTTTTACAAGATTGGTAAATGAACTTGGAATGATTTCGGGTTCTTTCTCTAAATCTGCTTAGTCTTGTTCTGTATTATCAGACTTTATGATCAGTATTTACAGAATTTAATCTCTTTGTGTATTCTGTGATTAATTGATAAATGTTTTTAAGTACTGACTGTTGTCTGATATATGTTTCTAAACTCTGATAAGTGATATGTCTGTCTAAGTAACCATTCAATCCTATGAGGATAATTGTGTTAGATACTGACCTAGTAGTCTTCAATAAACAAATGATCCCATGTAAGAAGTAATTATTTATGTGGAAATTTTATGACACAAGCAAATTCTGATAATTGAGCTTAGTTGAGTTTACTTTGTTTATCTTATTACTAAGTCACAAATTAGAATAATGCTACTCATCTGTTAAGTTCTGATACTAGTAAAACTGCTGAATGTACTAAGTGCTGATAAACCTCACTTATAAAAAGAAAAATCAAAAGGATTAAAGAATAAAATCAGGTACTCCTTTGAGATCTAGAGTAAAAGTGTGGAAGGGAAGACCCAAGTGCATTGCTGGTATTAAGTAAATATGCATTAGAAAAGCAAAATATTTTCTTGGTGACTTTTCACACTCTATGATTACTGGAGAAATACTCTGATAATAGCATAAATTCTGATAAGCAGTCGTGACTCACTTACACTGAGGAGCCACTGTAAAATAGAATTTAAAAAGATGCATAAAATTAGCACAAATCAGTTGAGGTGGACTCAAGCATGAACTCATTCATCAGTATGTTTCAGGATAATGACAGCTCTTTAGCAAAATTTTAGTTATGCCTTATTTCTAAGATGTACTGAAGTGAATCAGACTTTACTCTTTGTCTGCTATTTAGCTTGATGCACACACTAATCACTCCATCTGAATGATGAAATTTACTGTGGTGGTCTATGTTGTTTTAGATAAACAGTCATTGTGTCACCTTGCACTAATTCTGAGGACAAGTTCTGGTTGCATATTCTGAAGATTAAGTTCTGAAGAGTATAACTCGGAACTTGTATGAGGATTTACTCAGATAAGCATTTTTTTTGAGTTAAGAAATTATGTTCTGATGACTGTTAAGTTCTGAAATAAGTCTAAGTTCTGATATTACAGTCTAAATTCTTTACTTGACTCATCTGTGGATAAAATTTGATAACAGTCTCGGTTCAAACTAGAATTTGTTGAAGTGGAAGATTAATAGTCACTATGGTTAGGGTTAATGGTATTCGTACTTGAACAGTCTACTTTTACTTGTTACTTGTGCGCATTAAACCATGTTTTCTCCTTCCAATGAATGTTATTCTTTTTCCAAGTCTGGGGAAACGAGGTAGAATTAATTCTACCCGTCAGCATTAAATACTTTTACGTCTCCTGGCATTCTCTTGCCTATATAAGCAGCCACTTCACATCAGCCTTCCCATCAAATTCTTTCTCACAAACTTACCTTCATACTTTTTCTTTCAAAAACATAATGGTCAGATACAACATGTTTTTGAACTACCAAAACTTCAATATGGAGCTAAGTTGTGCCGACTGGCAGCAGGAATGGCACGTCACGACCATTCTTGAGGAGATATGGGACTCTGTCCCACAGGAGGTACTGACCCACCTCCTGTTCTTCTATATGGACTACCATCGCCATCTGGAGCGATTGGAGGAGGAAAGGCTGGAAGCTCTCCGCCAGCAAGAGCGTATCATTCGACTCACCATTCTGTTTGTTGAGAGTAGGAAGAAGAAATGATTTAATCTTGTCTTCTTCCTGTTTTTCTTCATCATCAGCCTTGCCCTGCTTCTTGAGCTAGGACTAAGGCTGTTGATGTTAGATTTAGTAGCTTAGGGAAATCTTGTATAAGTACTAATGTAATTTCCATTTCATGAATGTATTCTCTTGATATATTAATGAAATTTGTTTTTGTTTCAAGATTTTGTCTCTAAGTTATTTTGTAATGCAATGATAAATCCTGATAATTATTCATATTCTGATGACCATATAAATTCTGTTTTAATTTAAGTTCTGATTTTCCTTTATCAGTACTTACTCATATAATTTATCTTGGTCACTTTCACTTGATTTCTTTTCAGAATATTAATGTTGCAATGAAAATTAATTAAATCAGTGGGAACGGTTTCAATTTTGAATTAAAATGTTTCACCTTGATTAATGGAATATCTGGGTAAGTGGAACGGTTTTTCCTTGAAAATAGGCAAGTGGGCAAGTAATGATTACTGTTTTCTCGCGCCCAGTAACTATCCGTTATTACTGCATGTCTGACAGGTGTCCAACGGTAACATTTTTTTTCAGAGTATAAGTATGATAGAGAGAGGATTTCTTTAATCTTTTATTTCCTTCATACTTTTTCTCTCTACTTGCTTTTACTCTCTTTCTCTTTTCTTCTCATGTTGGTTTTTCATACAGACATTTTATCAAACACCTAACAGGCACTTTTGAATCTCAAATTTTCACATGGCACCTAAGGATTTAATCATTGATGGAGCTAAGTTTGTTCCAAACAATTATGCTGCAATTCTTGATCATGCTGAAGCTCCATCTGAATTACATTTTGTGCAAGATCTTCTTGCACACAGTGAGATTGGGTATGCACTGACCCAGGCTTCAGTCTTTTCGAGCCAACAAGTTCTAACGTTTTGGCAGACTGGGCACTTTGATGATGGTGGTAAACATGACACTCCTAGTATTGTTTTCGAAGTTTGTGATTCTTCTTATGCAGTCACTCCTGGTACAATACGCAAGGCTCTACATCTTCCAGAAGGTTGTACTTTTTCAATTCCAGAAGAATCAGCTCTTCAGGAGTTAATGGCAAATTTGGGGTATGAACAGAGTTTGGAAAAACTTGGGTAGTTGAAACGGGCTCATATCAGAAGAGAATGGAGTTTCTTCTTCGACTGCATCACCAAAGCTTTTGGGAACAAATGTTCGAATTTCGATGCTATACCAATTCTGAGTCAGCATATCGGGTATGCTATTATCAATCAAACTCATTTTGATTTTGTAACTGGTATAATTGGTTTTATTGGGGATAGGATGACAGAGGATAAGAATGTTGTCTATTTTGCTAGATTCTGTCAACTTATTTATACTTTTTGTACTGATGAACCTCATTTAGTCAGTTCCTCAACCCCACCTTTTAAAGTTGCAAAACGCTATTTTAATGACCTGGTAATGCCGACACTAAGAAATCAGTGGTTAGACCATTACAGATTCCTCAGTCTGTAAAACAGATCCTAGTAAATGTTGATCCTGATGTTTATAGATCTGTTTACTCTGATGTCCAACCAACAACAAACACCTAAAAACCATCATCCTCAGCACCTACCACTCATTCTACTCAACCTACCCTCAGGACATATCTCAAATCATATCTCTCCACTTCACAGACTGTTCAACCCTCATCCTCAGCACCTACTGTGAAGCCTTCATCCTCCAAGCCAAAGAGGACAAAGACTGCTCCTCAAACACCTCAAAAGAGAAGGAAGATTGCCTTGAGAGATGAATCTGATACTGAGGAACAGGTTCCTTCTTCAGAACCTGTTGTAGGTGAAGCTGAGAAAGAGACTTCTCAGAAGGATTCTGGAATTGGGGGATCTAGGCTTCTCAAAAGGCTTAGAAGAATGACAGCTCCTGAAACTCCCAAGGAATCCAAATCAACAAAGAGATACAAGAAACAGAGGGCAAAAAGGCCAGTTTCAGATGATGAAGAGGAAGCAGCTAAGGAAGGGGATCAGGAATCTCTGATCTCACAAGACAAGGAATTTGCTCCAGTCAATTCTTCTCCATCAACTCCATCTCAGGAAGCTATTTCTGAAAAGGCTAACACACCATCTGTGTCTCCTGTTGATCCAGACACAAGTGCTGATATTGATGTTCAAAACTTGGTTGTTCCTGAAGTAATTCTCTTAGAAGCTCCAACAGCAAATAATCCTTCCACAACACCTGTTACTGATGCTGTTCAAACTCCAGAGTTATCAACAACACCTTCTCTGCATCAAGATGCTGATGATCAGACTTTAGGTGAGCATCAGGATATGGCTGTTGATCAGAACTTAGAACAAGTTCAGCAATTAGAGGATGTTGAAGCCTCCATTGGTACTCACACTGTTATTTTATCAGAGGATACTGATTCTGTAAGTTCTGATGCTGCAAATGCTGGAGATACTGGTGATGCTGCTCCAACTGCAGATGCTGATGCAGCAGGTCATTCAGGACATGCTCCTCAACAGACTATTCTAAAGTCTGAACTGGTTAAAAAGTTTGTTACCAGAGAAGCACCAGTACCTTGGAGTGAAACTCCTGCAGGACAGGAGTGGACTAAGGAATGGAACTCAGTTTCATGTGTTCCAACTGAAAAGCATCTTGCTGAGCACTTGACTAAAGCTGATGAAATGTTAAATTCTGATAATTTCAAAACCCAGCTTAGAGTCACTACATTGAGTACTAATCATCTACAAGGTCTTCACTCAACTACTCATGCAGAGCTACACAAGATTCAGGAAAACTTTATCAAACAGGAACAAGTTTGGAAAATTGATAAGAAAAAGTTCTTCCAACCTACCATTGACAGGATTGCTTATATTGAGAAGACTCAAGATCATCAACAAGCTCAGATTGATGATATTCTGAAAAATCAAGCTTCTCAGCAATCACAACTGACTGAAATCCAATCCTCAGTGGAATTGCTTATCTCTCTTCTACTACCTGCTGATGCCAAAAAGGGGGAGAAAGTAATTAAGTCCAAATGCAAGACTGACAAGACACTGACAGGAAAGGATGATGAAAAAGATGATCAAGGAAACCCTGGAATGGGTAGAGGTCATAGTCAAGGTAGAGGATTCACATCAAGACAAGCTAGTCACAGGACAAGTTCTGATACTGGGAAAAGAATAAGTTCTGCTACTGGTAAAAGGATAAGTTCTGATGAACTTTTAGATCTTGATGAGGAAATGTCAAGACAGTTATTTCTTCAGGAAAATCCAGGAATGGACTTGGAGAGTTTAATGAAAGAAGAAGCCAGGCTTAAATCAGAGAAAGTCACATCTAAATCTGAAGCTTCTGGTAAAAAGCCACTTCCAAAACTCAAAGGCATTGTGATCAAAGAAAGGACACATACTGAAGCAACATTGGCTAGATCACAACCGCAGATAGATCCAAGATCCAAGGGTAAAGAAAAAGTTGGTGAACCTATCAAGGTTTATGTGCCTCCTGAGGATGAAGAAATTACTGATGAAAAGGATAATCTTGCTCTGACTTCTAGAAAAGTTCTTAAAACAACCTCTGACATGGCTCAAGTTGTTCAGGGTCAAGAAATTGTAAGTTCTGATATTCAGAAGAAGCAAGTAACCTCTGACATAGCTCAAGTTAACTTGATATCAGAAGATAGACCAAAGACACTCCTACCAGGATTCACTAAAGCAAAACAGACTCAACCTTTGAAGACTAATGCAAGTGGTTTTGAAGAAAGAGTAGTTACTGGAAAGGAAGCAAGAGATAAAACTGGATTGGGAAGTGCTGATGAAAGGAGAATACATAACACTACCAATGATCCAACTTCCTAGAGTGAACCAGGTATTGGAGCAACTCCTGAGAGATTGAATCAACTGGAATCTGTACAGATGGTTTACCATACCTACTTGAAAGAATACATCTTGTTGTATTTCATGACAGATGGTAGGGTGTATCATATAAGACAAAATGCCATTCCATTGAAGTATTTTGAAGAATTGGAGCATGTACTATTCTTACTTCAAGTGGATGACAGAATAACAGGAACTGCTGCAAACTATTTGAAAGAACAGATTCAGAGACAGAAAAGGCTTTATTCTGTTAAGTCTGACAGCACATACGTTCCAAAGTACAGAGATCACAATGGTGATATAGTTGAAATGAAGCCCAACACTGCTAAGATTATAACTACCTTTCTGGAGTACAGGGCTGTTGAATTCAATCTTGAGTCTGATAAAGCTTATTTGATCAGACTGGATCAGGATATAAGAAAAGCAAAGATCAATGATCTCGGAGCTGCAATCTTTCAAATTGGTGAAGATACTGCAGAGCTTAAAGATGCCAAAAGGAGAATGATTGATGAACTTAGATATGCTGAGAGATGTTTGTTGAAGAACTATCTCAGAACAACTCCTGACATAAGAGAGATCAGATAATGAATCCAAGTCAAAGATCTACAATTGCTTAAATACTGATATTTGTACAGACTGAAGTTGTTATCAGAAGTTGAATATTGGTAAAGCTTTAAGGACTGTAAGTTGTAGTTATCTAGTCTAATTCTCATGCATTTGTACTTAATATTTTTGACATCATCAAATATATGTTAAACTTGTATATTATGCTAATTTACAAGTTAGGGGAGATTGTTAGATATATTTGATAATGTCATGGCTAATATGATTTATGTTTAGATTTCAGATCTTACTTAACAGGACAAATCAGTACTTAACCGTTGATCAGTACTTAAACTGGAAGTCGGGACTTAAGGATATCAGTACTTATATTATCAGGAGATAATCATCAGAAGTTAGATATCAGAACTTAAGTGCTGAAGGACGATCAGATAAGGACAGTAGCTGATTAAAGGAAAGAAGATCAAGATAAACATAAGAAGAGATATACATGAAGAAGGAGTTCCGTGAAGAATGGAATACTTGGAAGAAAAGATATCTGATTGATATATTTTAGGAAGCAGAATTATATTCCATATCAATTAGCGATTATCTTGTAACTGTGTAGTATATAAACACAGACATAGGGTTTATACTATAAGTGTTATCATATTCGAGAAGATTATTTATTGTAACCCTAGCAGCTCTCGTGATATTTTGTTCATCACTGAGAGGTAACAGTTCCATACTGTAACGGAGTTTATTATTTCAATAAAGTTTGTTTTCTGTTACTTAATATATTTGTAACGCCCCCAAATCTGGGGTCGGGGATCCGGGTTGTCACGAGTTCCATTTCCCTTAATAACACCCAATCTTAATAATTACTCAACTACTCTGTACTGTGACCCCACAATAAACACACACACCACACGTTATAGTCTCAGAGATGAACATCAAAAAAATAATCACAAGTCATTTTATTTCACAATTATCTACCAATACACCTTAAAAGGTTTTCTGAATAAATTTACATTTCTTTGCCATTATTACAATTCATAAATATACATAAATCTGGTACATCAAAAGTTGAAAGCCTAGCCTATTGGTAGTTCTACCTCAGCTACAGCGACATCAACGCCTATAGGAAACTGCGGAACGTTTCCTAATCGCTTGCGAATCGGGAGATTGGTCCTGTTCATCTTTTCTATCTGTTGTTGTGTGATGAAAGAAGAAAGCAAGGGTGAGCAGCAAGCCCACCAAAATAATATGTATAATGATTAATAATATATGAGCCTTCTCATAGTACTCATAAAAGTCTTGGTCAAAAGAAATGAACCAAGTTTGATATCTTAATGAGATGAAGTCGCAAAATATCCAGTATATATATATACATATATACTTTTCAAAATATTGGAAGTCCTCTTCCATGCATAATATACACAGAGTTCCAGTTTATAACTGTATAAAAATATCGTTGCAAGGTGATCTAATATATCTAACCTTGTCTCAACGTTTTTCTGAAAATCTTTGTCATACATAAGATAATCATTTACTAGATATAAGTTTAAAAGATGAAGTTACAAGATACTCCAATATACTTATATCTTTTTCCAAATACTACTTGAACTACCACCGTTCAAGTTATAATTAATTCAAAAGTTCATCACATAGATGAGACTACAAGACAAGATTTGAATAGATTCAATCTTTGAATATCATTATAAATAATGAAGTTACGAGATACTTCATTAAATCCCGATATATATATATACACCTATATATATACATTTCATACACTTCTTGAAAATCTCTGTTATGAAAATTATAAATAGAGTTGCAATATCCAATGAATTTGGAAAGGAGAAAACCTTGGCATAAACCTGATATCTTGCTGATCAGGCAAAGATACCAATAAGTAACCTTTTCTACTAGTAGATGGACGAATTCCCCACTGGTCATCACCCTGGCCGCAATAGGACCTTATGCTGGACTGTCACTCAGCCACTTATGCATTTGATGGACTCCCACTGAGCCACTTACACTTTCATGGACGCCCACTGAGCCCATGTTGCTTATGCCGACTCGATAGAAGGACTTACTTCCCGAACGTTGGGTAAGTAATCAATTCATTTACCAAAACAGCAACCTCGTTGCGAATATAAAATACACCATAGAGCCGGATCCCTCAGGTTTTGAGCGAGTATTTAAATCCCCTTTAAAAGGAAGATCTTAAATATAAAAATGAGTTTTGGGATCCGCTCTAACTTTTAAAAATCATTTTGAAGACTCGAAAATACTTTAAAGAGTGTTTGGAGTAATGCTGATTTAATGAAGTAAATCAGTCCCAATATATTTAGAAAATATCTGAATATTATTATTTACATAATATTCCCATAAAGAATAATCTTTATACAAATAATTGAAGTAGAAGTTGTAAGACTTATACTTGAAATGAGTATTAAATAACCAAAGATATACTTATACGAAAGTACTATCTTTATTTGAATAATCGAAAATAAGTTTGATTATTGAAACATTATTATTTAATAAAATAAAGAATATTATTAAATAACAAGCGAAGTCATAATACCTCGAATGAATATTATAAATAATATTCATTAAATAAAATAACGAAGTCATACATCCTCAAATGAATATTCAATTAATAATCATTAATAATATAACTGAGTCATAAGCCCTCGAATGAATATTCGAAATAATATTCAATAATAAAATAAAGGAGTCATAAGTCCTCGGATGAATATTCGAAATAATATTCAATAATAAAATAAAGGAGTCATAAGTCCTCGGATGAATATTCGAAATAATATTCAATAATAAAATAAAGTTAAAGTTATCGAATAAACCTTATTCGATTAATAGTTTTGAAAACTATAACCATATATATATAAAAATATATATATTATACTCGGGAACATCGACTCCCGGTTTTAGAAAATATTCACCTTTGGGTCCCCTATACTAAGGGTATACGCAACTACTGCTTATCTCTAGCATAGGTATTATGCAACTTATAAGCAATTGAATCAACAATATATATCAAGATTACGAAACAGACATGCATATATACCATATCACATGCTCCAATATATCGCAAGATTTGCTAATTAACCACCATGCATCTATCACAAGATAATGCATATACATATGTATATATCACAACAACAGTATAACGGGTAGAAAACTTGCCTGAGTGTTCCCGGATAGACTTAAGCTTAGAGTGGGTCCGATAACCTATGAACAACAACATAAGTCGGAATTAAACCCCGGTCGCTTAAGAAACTAGACTTTAACCAATTGAACCCTAACGTTCGCTTATGGTCACTCCTACGCTTAACGAATCACATAAGTCATTCGAGTACCCTCGCCTCCACCATTTTTAATAAATTAACCATTAAGAATTTTAAGGCGATTCTTTCGCGAGTACTCTACCAACTGCCTAATCCACTTTAAATAATTGTTTGATACTCTAATTAGTCAATTAAGGGCCTTAAATAAGGTCTCAAAGTAAAGTGAGGGGTAAAGGTTTGTTCGTAAAACGCCGTTACTTAAAACGGTCGTTTCTCCTAAACCGTAAATCGGATCTAAGCGAACCACATACCAAAACGAAGCTTACAACATGATCTAGCTTAAAATGGCAAATTTAAAGATTGGTCAGTGAGTTATCTGGTCCGAGATTCATGTACAACAGTCTAAGGAAAACGGGCATTACGACGACTATATTTACGAGTTTTCCAAGTTTCTCACTGCACCAAAACCTCACCAAACAACCCACAATTATTAACACATCAAAACCTCAACTACATAATACTATACCAGTCCTTATTCTCCAGATTCTTCATCTCAACCAACCACAATCAAGTTCTATTAACTATAACAAGATTCATTCACCAAATCACTCCAATTTCAAATCAAACTACTAATAATCAAAGATCATGCTTCTCATTTTGAAAACCAACCATCAAACTCACTAATAGTAAAAGTAAAGGCTATGGTTTGAAGTTTATACCTTCCTTGGTAGGTGTTAAGTTGCTAGGAAGCCTTAGGGAGCCTCCTACAAGCTTGATCTTTCCAAAGAAATCAAGAACACAAAGTTAAGCTTTGAAATTTCTAAAAGTACGATTGAAAGAACTGTAAAACTGAGGGTCTTACCTTGCTTATTTGGACGATACTTGTGAACAAGAGTTGTAGGCCATCTCAATACCTTTCCAACGAGCTATAGAACACAACATTTGAGTGAGTATTGAAGGGGATATGACAATTTCAAGTTGCTGGGTTTGTTTTGGCCGAGAGCTTCTCTTCATGGGAGCAAAGTCAAATTTTTAATTTTTGTGTTATGATATTTTGCTTGGTTGATTTCCTTTTTGGCTTGGAAAATTTTGATCTTTTACCATGGTAACTTTTGCATGGCCAAGAATCAACCAACAACACACTTCTTTTTGTCATGCTTATGTCACCATGCTTGTGTCACCTTTTTAACACATGTCCTTTCCTTGTGGTTTGATGATGTCACAATCCTTGTCTTCTTGTACAAGCTTGTCTCTTGGTCGCTTATTTGTTTTACGGTTCGCTTAACTTTCGTTCTCGTTCGTCATTTGAGGGATCATATCTGGGATCTTATTACTTGGGTTCCCCTAAACCTTTCTCAATATTTTATATTCCTTTTATGATCCTCTCTTATAATCCTTGAATTTAAATCCTTTTAATCATGTTACCTTATACTCATTTCTTTCGGTATCTGGTGGATTTTCGGGAAAAATCAAAGTGTCCGGATTCGAATTCTAACGACCTTTACATACACTCATTTACTTTATGGAATACTAATACGATCTTAGAATTTCCATAAAAGTACTCCTATATAGTGTGGTTTGATAATTTTCCTTAATCAGCATCATCAGCAAAAGTTACTATTTATCCGTGTTTCAAAAATTCCAAAAATTGGGGTTATTATAATATTAAAGTTCGATTTGATTGTATTATACACTGTATTCACCCCCTCTACAGTGTGTGTGACCTAACAAGTAGCGTTTTGCAACTTTAAAAGGTGGGGTTGAGGAACTGACTAATTGAGGTTCATCAGTACAAAAAGTATAAATAAGTTGACAGAATCTAGCAAAATAGACAACATTCCTATCCTCTATCATCTTATCCCCAATAAAACCAATTATACCAGTTGCAAAATCAAAATGAGTTTGATTGATAATAGCATACCCGATATGCTGACTCAGAATTGGTATAGCATCGAAATTCGAACATTTGTTCCCAAAAGCTTTGGTGATGCAGTCGAAGAAGAAACTCCATTCTCTTCTGATATGAGCCCGTTTCAACTGCCCAAATTTTGCCAAACTCTGTTCATACCCCAAATTTGCCATTAACTCCTGAAGAGCTGATTCTTCTGGAATTGAAAAAGTACAACCTTCTGGAAGATGTAGAGCCTTGCGTATTGTACCAGGAGTGACTGCATAAGAAGAATCACCCACTTCAAAAACAATACTAGGAGTGCCATGTTTACCACCATCATCAAAGTGCCCAGTCCGCCAAAACGTCAGAACTTGTTGGCTCGAAAAGACTGAAGGCTAGGTCAGTGCATACCCAATCTCACTGTGTGCAAGAAGATCTTGCACAAAATGCAATTCAGATGGAGCTTCAGCATGATCAAGAATTGCAGCATAGTTGTTTGGAACAAACTTAGCTCCATCAATGATTAAATCCTTAGGTGCCATGTGAAAAATTGAGATTCAAAAGTGCCTGTTAGGTGTTTGATAAAATGTCTGTATGAAAAACCAACGTGAGAAGAAAAGAGAAAGAGAGTAAAAGCAAGTAGAGAGAAAAAGTATGAAGGAAATAAAAGATTAAAGAAATCCTCTCTCTGTCGTACTTATACTCTGAAAAAAAATGTTACCGTTGGACACCTGTCAGACATGCAGTAATAACGGATAGTTACTGGGCGCGAGAAAATAGTAATCATTACTCTCCCACTTGCCTATTTTCAAGGAAAAACCGTTCCACTTACCCAGATATTCCATTAATCAAGGTGAAACAGTTTTAATTCAAAATTGAAACCATTCCCACTGATTTAATTAATTTTCACTGTAACATTAATATTCTGAAAAGAAATCAAGTGAAAGTGACTAAGATAAATTATATGAGTAAGTACTGATAAAGGAAAATCAGAACTTAAATTAAAACAGAATTTATATGGTTATCAGAATATGAATAATTATCAGGATTTATCATTGCATTACAAAATAACTTAGAGACAAAATCTTGAAACAAAAATAAATTTCATTAATATATCAAGAGAATACATTCATGATATGGAAATTACATCAGTACTTATACAAGATTTCTCTAAGCTACTAAACCTAACATCAACAGCCTTAGTCCTAGCTCAAGAAGCAGGGCAAGGCTGATGATGAAGAAAAACAGGAAGAAGACAAGATTAAATCATTTCTTCTTCCTACTCTCGACAAACAGAATGGCGAGTCGGATGATACGCTCTTGCTGGCGGAGAGCTTCCAGCCTTTCCTCCTCCAATCGCTCCAGATGGCGATGGTAGTCCATATAGAAGAACAGGAGGTGGGTCAGTACCTCCTGTGGGACAGAGTCCCATATCTCCTCAGGAATGGCCGTGACGTGCCATTCCTGCTGCCAGTCGGCACAGCTTAGCTCCATATTGAAGTTTTGGTAGTTCAAAAACATGTTGTATATGACCATTGTGTTTTTGAAAGAAAAAGTATGAAGGTAAGTTTGTGAGAAAGAATTTGATGGGAAGGCTGATGTGAAGTGGCTGCTTATATAGGCAAGAGAATGCCAGGAGACGTAAAAGTATTTAATGCTGACAGGTAGAATTAATTCTACCTCGTTTCCCCAGACTTGGAAAAAGAATAACATTCATTGGAAGGAGAAAACATTGTTTAATGCGCACAAGTAACAAGTAAAAGTAGACTGTTCAAGTACGAATACCATTAACCCTAACCATAGTGACTATTAATCTTCCACTTCAACAAATTCTAGTTTGAACCGAGACTGTTATCAAATTTTATCCACAGATAAGTCAAGTAAAGAATTTAGACTGTAATATCAGAACTTAGACTTATTTCAGAACTTAACAGTCATCAGAACATAATTTCTTAACTAAAAAAAATGCTTATCTGAGTAAATCCTCATACAAGTTCTGAGTTATACTCTTCAGAACTTAATCTTCAGAATATGCAACAAGAACTTGTCCTCAGAATTAGTGCAAGGTGACACAATGACTGTTTATCTAAAACAACATAGACAACCACAGTAAATTTCATCATTCAGATGGAGTGATTAGTGTGTGCATCAAGCTAAATAGCAGACAAAGAGTAAAGTCTGATTCACTTCAGTACATCTTAGAAATAAGGCATAACTAAAATTTTGCTAAAGAGCTGTCATTATCCTGAAACCTACTGATGAATGAGTTCATGCTTGAGTCCACCTCAACTGATTTGTGCTAATTTTATGTATCTTTTTAAATTCTATTTTACAGTGGCTCCTCAGTGTAAGTGAGTCACGACTGCTTATCCGAATTTATGCTATTATCAGAGTATTTCTCCAGTAATCATAGTGTGTGAAAAGTCACCAAAAAAATATTTTGCTTTTCTAATGCATATTTACTTAATACCAGCAATGCACTTGGGTCTTCCCTTCCACACTTTTACTCTAGATCTCAAAGGAGTACCTGATTTTATTCTTTGATCCTTTTGATTTTTCTTTTTATAAGTGAGGTTTATCAGCACTTAGTACATTCAGCAGTTTTACTAGTATCAGAACTTAACAGATGAGTAGCATTATTCTAATTTGTGACTTAGTAATAAGATAAACAAAGTAAACTCAACTAAGCTCAATTATCAGAATTTGCTTGTGTCATAAAATTTCCACAGAAATAATTACTTCTTACATGGGATCATTTGTTTATTGAAGACTACTAGGTCAGTATCTAACACAATTATCCTCATAGGATTGAATGGTTAATTAGACAGACATATCACTTATCAGAGTTTAGAAACATATATCAAACAACAGTCAGTACTTAAAAACATTTATCAATTAATGACAGAATACACAAAGAGATTAAATTCTGTAAATACTGATCATAAAGTCTGATAATACAGAACAAGACTAAGCAGATTTAGAGAAAGAACCTAAAATCATTCCAAGTTCATTTACCAATCTTGTAAAAGTGGCTTCACACAGTGGTTTTGTGAAGATATGTGCTAGTTGTTGATCTGTTGGAACAAAGTACAATTCCACTGTACCTTCATCCACATGTTCCCTTATGAAGTGGTACCTGATGCTGATGTGCTTTGTCATAGAGTATTGAACTGGATTACCTGTCATAGCAATAGCACTTTGATTATCACAGTAAATAGGGATTTTTAAATATGTTAACCCATAATCCAGTAACTGATTCTTCATCCAAAGAATCTGTGCACAACAGCTTCCTGCAGCAATATACTCTGCTTCTGCAGTTGATGTGGAAATTGACTTTTGTTTCTTGCTGAACCAAGAAGCCAATCTGCCTCAAAGGAATTGGCAGCTTCCACTTGTGCTTTTCCTGTCAATTTTGCAACCTGCAAAATCTGCATCTGAGTAACCTATTAGTTTAAAATCTGATTCTCTAGGATACCACAATCCCAGATCAGCTGTTCCTTTAAGATACTTAAAAATTCTTTTCACAACTGTTAAGTGAGGTTCTCTTGGATCTGCTTGAAATCTTGCACAAAGACAGGTAGCATACATGATATCAGGTCTACTAGCAGTTAGATAGAGTAGAGAGCTAATCATACTTCTGTAATCAGTAATATCTACTGATTTACCAGTATCCTTATCCAGTTTTGTTGCAGTGGCCATGGGAGTGGATGCACTTGAACAATCTTGCATTCCAAATTTCTTCAGCAAGTTTCTGGTGTACTTAGTTTGACAAATAAAAGTGCCTTCTTCATTCTGCTTGACTTGAAGACCCAGAAAATAGCTAAGTTCCCCCATCATACTCATCTGATATTTTGACTGTATTAGTTTGGCAAACTTCTTGCAAAGTCTGTCATTTGTAGACCCAAAAATGATATCATCAACATAAATCTGGACCAGAAGTAAGTCTTTTCCATGGTTTAGGTAGAACAGTGTTTTATCTATTGTTCCTCTGTTGAATCCACTTTCCAGAAGAAACTGAGCTAAAGTCTCATACCATGCCCTAGGAGCTTGCTTAAGTCCATAAAGTACTTTATCAAGCCTGTAGACATAATCTGGATGTTTGGAATCTACAAAGCCTGGAGGTTGTTCAACATATACCTCCTCCTCCAATTCTCCATTGAGAAAAGCACTTTTTACATCCATTTGAAAGACAGTAAACTTTTTGTGAGCAACATAAGCCAAAAATATCCTTATGGCTTCTAACCTAGCAACTGGTGCAAATGTTTCATCATAATCAATTCCCTCCTGTTGAGAATATCCTTTTGCAACCAGCCTTGCCTTATTCCTTGTAATTATGCCATCACTGTCAGTTTTGTTTCTGAATACCCACTTTGTACCAACAACAGATCTATTCTTTGGTCTTGGTACTAGGGTCAAGACTTTGTTTCTTTCAAATTCATTCAACTCTTCCTGCATTGCTTGCACCCAATCAGCATCTTGAAGAGCTTCTTCCACTTTCTTTGGCTCAGTCTGAGAGAGAAAAGAATTGTAAAGACATTCATTTGAAGTACCTGTTCTAGTTCTGACACCTGCATCAGGATTTCCAATTATCAAATCAGGTGTATGTGATTTTGTCCACTTCCTTGCAGATCGAAGGTTTTCTCTAGAACTGGATGCTCCCCCATGATCCATGCTGTCTTTATTTTCATTTTCTGATGCTCCCCCTGAAACTATGCTCTCTGAGTTGGATTCTTCAGAATTTAGATTTTCAGCACTGGCAGAACTTGGCTTATCAGAACTTGACGAATCAGAACTTGAAGAGCCAGAGGTATGTTCTGATATTTCTTGAGATGTGGTAAGATCTTGAGTATGCTCCCCCTGCATAGGTGCATCTTCCTTTGACGTAGTCACCACAGTTTCAATAACATCAGAGTTTAATCCATCAGATTTTACAGTATCAGGACTTAGACTGTCAGGATTTTCAGTATCAGAATTTGAGTCTTCATTTTCAAATCTCAGCTGATCATGGTCAATGAAATCTTCAAGACCAGTAATCTTCTTGTCATCAAAAGAGACATTGATAGATTCCATGACTACTTTTGTTCTCAAATTATAGACTCTGAAGGCTTTTGTGGAAAGTGGATATCCAACAAAGATTCCTTCATCAGCTTTTAGATCAAACTTGGATAGCTGTTCAGGATGAGTCTTGAGAACAAAACACTTGCATCCAAATACATGAAAATATTTCAGATTTGGCTTCTTTTTCTTCACCATCTCATATGGTGTTTTTCCATGCTTGTTAATGAGTGTTGCATTTTGAGTAAAACAAGCAGTCTGCACAGCTTCAGCCCAGAAATAGGTTGGAAGCTTTGCTTCTTCAAGCATTGTACGTGCAGCTTCAATGAGAGTTCTATTCTTCCTTTCAACAACTCCATTTTGCTGTGGAGTTCCAGGAGCAGAAAATTCCTGCTTTATTCCATGGTTTTTGCAGAACTCTTCCATTATCAAATTCTTGAACTCAGTGCCATTATCACTCCTTAAAATTTTCACAGAATCTTTGACCAATTTATCCAGATGTTTGACATGATCAATCAAGATAGATGCAGTTTCACTTTTTGTGTGCAAGAAATACACCCATGTGTATCTGGTGAACTCATCCACTATGACCAACGCATATTTCTTCTTTGCAATAAACATGACATTCACTGGACCAAATAGATCAACATGTAGTAGATGATAAGGATCAAGAATTGATGATTCAGTCTTACTCTTAATAGAAGATTTTCTTTGTTTGGCTTTCTGACAGGAATCACAAAGGTCATCAGGAGCAAATACTGACTTTGGCAGTCCTCTCACAAGATTTTTCTTGACCAGTTCATTTATATTGTTGAAATTTAAATGAGAGAGTTTCTTGTGCCAATTCCAGCTTTCTTCAATTGATGCTTTACTCATCAGACAAATTGCAGAACCATCAGTACTTGTTGAAAGCTTAGCTTCATAAATGTTACCACGCCTGTATCCTTTCAGAACAACTTTGCCTTTAGATTTACTCACAATTTCACAGTGTTCTTCAAAGAAATCAACATGATAACCTCTATCACAGATTTGACTTATACTCAGCAGATTGTGTTTAAGTCCTAAGACCAGAGCTACTTCTTTAATTATGACATTTCCAAGATTGATATTGCCATATCCCAATGTTTTTCCAATATTGCCATCTCCATAAGAAACACTTGGGCCAGCTTTCTCCACAAAGTCTGATAGCAGGGCCTTATTTCCATTCATATGTCCTGAACATCCACTGTCCAGAACTAGAATATTTTTCCTGTTGCCCTGCAATCACAAAGACCACTAATTATTAGTTTTAAGGACCCAGACTTGCTTGGATCCTTTGGCCTTATTAAGTTTGTTAACATTTGCAGCGGATTTAGCATCAGAGTTTATGTTAACATTTTTCTTATCAGAACTTACACTATCAGACTTTGAATCAGAATTTACACTAGAAGGAACAATGGAAACTTTCTTCAAAGAAGGTTTTATTTGATAATAATCATAGTACAAACTATGATATTCCTTACAAGTATAAATGGAATGCCATAAACTACCATAATAAAAACAAGGATTTTGTGGTTTGTATCTAACAGACTGACTCTTAACTCCTGATTTTGAAGGTAAGGAGTTAATATTCTTATTCTTCCTGTAAAAAGAAGCCAGATGGTTAGAACTTCCACAGTTATGACATGTTTTCCTAGGAGCATCAGGAACAAGTTTATAATCATTGCTTTTATTCACACCTTCCTTTCCATTCCTATTTTTCCTAGTTGATTTTACCTTGTTTGCATTCTTAACATCTTTCAGCTTATGCTTAAGCTGCTTCTTTGTCATTAAGCCTATGTTCACTTCAGCTGTCTTTTCCTATTTTAGTTTGTCAGAAGTTAATTCCTCTTTAACTTCTGATTTCTCATTTTCAGACTTTACAGTTACAAACTTAACAGGTTTTAACTTTGGCTTTTGCTTAACAACAGACTTAATTTCTTCAGTTCCTTTATCATTCTTATCTTCTCCATAACCTAAGCCCTCTTTCCAGTTTCCACTGCTTAGCAAATTTTGAGTTATTTTGCCAGAGTTAGTCCAAGTCCTGATAATCTCTCTTTCCTTTTCTAACTCAGTTTTTAGAGATTCATTCATTTTTAGCACTTCATCCCTAACATAAAAAGCATCATCTCTATCCTTCTGAGTTTGATGGAACATGACTAACTCTTTTTCTATGAAATCATTTCTTTTCTTAAAAGCAAGATTTTCAAAAGTTAATCTTTCACATGTTAAAGTTTGATCTCTATAACTAACAAACATGGTTTTAAGATATCTTCTCAACTCATTAATATCATCAGTATGAAAAGCATAAGTAGTCTGAGGTACCTTTGTTTTAGCAGCTTCAGAACTGCTATCAGCACTTTCTTTATCAGCATTTGCCATCAATGAATAGTTCTCCTCACTTTCAGAGTCTGAGGTGTCTGTCCAGCTTTTCTGCTTTGTGACAAGAGCCTTGCCTTTGTCACCCTTTGCCTTCTTGCAATCAGGAGATATGTGGCTTTTCTCACCACAGTTATAGCATTTAACATTGGTATAATCTCCTCTGTCAGACTTTCCTCCTCTGCCTTCAGATCTTCTGAAATTCTTCTTTTCAGAACTTATGCCTTTCCTGGAAAACTTCTTTCCCTTCCTGAACTTCCTCTATGCAATCTTTGTGATTGCTTTCACCATAAGAGCACACAGCTTCATCATCCCCTCATCAGCATCAGTCTCAGGCAAGCTTTCAGGATCTGAGTCATCATCACTTTCAGAACTTGATGACTCAGTTTCAGACTTTATAAAAAGAGCTTTACCCTTGTCTTTCCTTGAGGAAGCTGCTTTGGGGGATTCTTCTTCAGCCTTAAGAGCAACTGTCCTTGACTTTCCTCTTTTCCTCTTGCTTCTTTGTTCCATCTCAAGTTCATGAGTCTTGAGCATTCCATAGATTTCATCAAGAGTTGTTACATCAAGATTGTAGTTGTCTCTTATTGTCGTTGCCTTCAAATCCCAGCATTCAGGAAGAGCTAACAGGAATTTAAGGTTTAAATCTTCAAGATCATACTCTTTATCAACCAATGACAAATCATTCAAAAGTTTGACAAATCTATCATATAAATCATTCAATGACTCATTAGTCTTTGAGTCAAAATGTTCATACTCTTGAGTGAGTATTGTCCTCCTGTTCTTCTTAATTGTGTCAGTTCCCTGACACCTTGTTTCCAGAGCATCCCATATCTCCTTAGCAGTCTTGCAGTTGATTACCTTGTTTGACATTACATTATCAATGGCACTATGCAGTAAGTGTCGTACCTTAGCATCCTTAGCAATTGATGTTATATCTTCAGCAGTATAATCATTCTTCTCCTTTGGTACGGTCTTTGCTGCTTCACCTGCAACTACAACAGCGAGCTTGGTTGGTTTGTGAGGCCCTTCCTTGATTCTATCAAGGTATTCTGGATCTGTTGCTTCCAGGAACATGGTCATCCTTACCTTCCATATGGGATATTCAGATGGTCTCAGTATGGGAACTCTGATAGTCTCATACCGACTTTGAATTTGTGTCTTTGGAGGTTCTTCAGTTTTGGTAGGTTTAGTTGGAGTTTCTGTGTCAGACATGATTGTGTTTGGATCTTTAACTGTATGTGTGTTAACAGATTAGCTCTGATACCACTTGTTAGGTCACACACACTGTAGAGGGGGGTGAATACAGTGTATAATACAATCAAATCGAACTTTAATATATTAAGTAACAGAAAACAAACTTTATTGAAACAATAAACTCTGTTACAATATGGAACTGTTACCTCTCAGTGATGAACAAAATATCACGAGAGCTGCTAGGGTTACAATAAATAATCTTCTCGAATATGATAACACTTATAGTGTAAACTCTATGTCTCTGTTTATATACTACACAGTTACAAGATAATCGCTAATTGATATGGAATATAATTCTGCTTCCTAAAATATATCAATCAGATATCTTTTCTTCCAAGTATTCCATTCTTCACGGAACTCCTTCTTCATGCATATCTCTTCTTATGTTTATCTTGATCTTCTTTCCTTTAATCAGCTACTGTCCTTATCTGATCGTCCTTCAGCACTTAAGTTATGATATCTAACTTCTGATGATTATCTCCTGATAATATAAGTACTGATATCCTTAAGTCCTGACTTCCAGTTTAAGTACTGATCAACGGTTAAGTACTGATTTGTCCTGTTAAGTAAGATCTGAAATCTAAATATAAATCATATTAGCCATGACATTATCAAATATATCTAACAATATATCATACCACATGTATTCAAATTAAGGAAGTGCGCGGAATGGATTAGTGCGGTTTGAGGCAAAAAATGAAACGGTTACTATGTATCCTCAATTTTTAAAATCAAAAGCTGAAATCACAAACGTTCGGTTTTGAAAATCTTAGTTCAATAACAATCGGATCAATTTTAAATTTAAACTGCATCAAATAAAATTTATAAAATAAATATGACTCGTATACTTAAAAAAGTATAGATAAATTTAAATTAAATTAGAAAATAAATTTTAAAAAGTAGGCAATAAAGAAAGATGGATGAAGTTTATACATGAAGTAACTCGAGTATACCGAACAATTTGTTTTTAATTATCTTCAATTTTTTTCAATAATCTTCTTTTCTGGGCAAGGAATTCTTCCTTTTCAGATTGTTTGCTTTGTTAAACAAATCTCTTCTTAGCGAGAGTTGTTCCCAATTTTTTATTTATCTAGTCTTCCTGTGTGAGAGCTTGATGTATTTTTGGTGTGTTTTTAGTGTATTTTGGTATGATGTAATATCTAGGGTATTTTTAAGATTTCGATTTATTGATAAAATGCTTATGGGATTGTATTTAAGGTTAATAGATCAAACTAGATATAACGGAGCAAAAAATCGCTTAGAAAGAAATATAAGTATCGATTAAGTTAAAAAGTTGCTTAGAAAAAAAGAAGTTAAGTTAAATAAAAAATAAAATAGAAAAAGCAATACATGTATGATTTAAGTTAAAAAGTAGCTTAGAAAGAAAGAATTTAAGTTAAATTAAAAACTTTTAAAAATCGAATCATATCTTACATCTATTAAATTCATTCTCCCGGTCAATTATAGATAATAAATATGTTTTTCTTGGAAATTAAGGATGTGATAACTCCAAATCTTACTGGGGCCTCATTTTCCTGTCCGGTTTTGGATTCGGATGACGTTCGTTGATAGGTCCATATTATTGCATATTATTAATACCTATTTTATGTCCATTTTCGTAATTTTATTAATAAATAAATTATTTTACTTTGTTTTGTAGGAAAATAAATAAAATCAGAATTTGAGTTGGAAAAGTTGCAAAAAAGCAAGGAGGTGGATTATTTTAGAAGTCAAGAGAATTATAAGATAAATAGAATACTTATTGGAGAAGAAGAAGGAAATACTTTAAGAATTCTACTTGTATTCCAAGAACCCAACCCTTATATTTTTCCTATATATATGGGTCTCCCCTCTTGTATTTTACACATCCAACACCCAATACACCCAATTAGTTATTTGTTTTGTTCATCTTTTTATCATGTGTAGCTAAATTTGTTCCCTAGGATGAAGATAAAGTTAATTTAATTGCTTTGATATCTTCTCGTTCCTATTATTTGATTCTCATAATTTTTCTTGGTGCTAAATGATAACTCCTGGTGGCTGGCCTGCTCCTTCGACGGCGTCCTAGATCCTTCTCCGATGTGGAGGTGTAGCTGTGGTTGGGTTCCTACAAAACAACACCGGAAGGGGGGTTGGAGTCCCGCGGCGCCTCCGGCGTGAGAGTAAGAACTAGCTTTTTGGGAAGATGAAGATGAATATGAATGCAAGGTGGCTGTGTGTGTATATTAGTGTGAGAGAGTGATTAACCCCAAAGCCTCACCTTCTTGGGCTATTTATAGCCCAAGGATAGGGTTTTGGGGTTGGTACCTTTGAATCGTAGCCATTGGTTCTGGGAGCGGAGGACACCTGGTGGGAGTGGATGATTTACACGTGTCAGCGCGGGACTGGTCGAGGAATGTTCTGAGGATCCTCTGATACGTGCCCTGATTATTCCCATGATTGATGTGTGACAGTTGTCCCCATCACGTGCTTGGGCCAACGTCTCACGTGCTGGGGTTCATCAGGGTTCTGCTTGCGGGAATGAGCTAGTTAGGAGTGGTGCTGCGCGGGACTACTCCTCCCAGGAGCCGCGTGGAGTTAGGAGCCTAAGAGTAGGCCTCCCAGGAGCTGTATGAAGTTAGGAGCTTAGGAGTAGGCCTCTCAGGAGCTGTATTGAGTTAGGAGCTTAGGAGTAGGCCTCCCAGGAGCTGTATGGAGTTAGGCGCTTAGGAGTAGGCCTACCAGGAGCTTGAGCTTGAGCTTTGATTGCAGTCCTGGGAATGAAGCTTTGGTTGAACTGGCTCAATTCCACAGCCCAATTAACAAGTCTTCCTGAGATATCTGGCTTGTGGATTATTTTCCTTAGTGGTTGATTTGTCACTACTCTGATTTCCCTCCCTTGGAAGTAGTGCCTGAGTTTCCTTGAGGTTGTAACCAAAGCAAAGGCAAACTTCTCCAATCTTGGGTATCTTATTTCTGCATCTTTTAAGACCTGGCTTACATAGTAGACTGGTTGCTGTGTTCCATTCTCTTCCCTGATTAGGACAGCTCCTACGACTTGTGCTCATGCTGACAAGTATAAGTAGAGAGGCTCTCCTGGCTTAGCTTTAGTTAGGACTGGTGGCTGAGAGAGGTAGGATTTGATTTCCTCGAATGCTTTCTGGCACTCCGGATTCCAGTTTACCTCTTTCTTGTTGGTTGCTCCTTTGAGTAAATCAAAGAAAGGTAGGCACCTCTCTGCTAGTTTTGATACAAATCTCCTGAGTGCTGCTAGTGATCCTGCTAGCTTCTGCACATCTTTTTGGGTCCTGGGAGCTTTCATCTCCTGGATCGCTTTTATTTTCTCCGGATTGGCTTCTATGCCTCTGTTGCTGATCATGAATCCTAGGAACTTTCCTGCTCCTACTCCGAAGGTGCATTTCTCCGGGTTTAGCTTGAGCTTGTTCTTCCTTAGATTTCCAAAGCATTCCTTCAGATCTTCTACATGCCCTGGTATAGTTGTTGATTTGGAAATCATGTCATCGACATAGCACTCCAAATTTCTCCCAATCTGGGACTTGAATATCTTGTTCATTGCTCTTTGGTAAGTGGATCCTACGCTGGTAAGCCCGAAGGGTAGCATCACATAAGCGTAGACTGCTCTGTGAGTTATGAATGTTGTCTTAGGGATGTCCTTCGGGTTCATCTTTATCTGGTTGTATCCGGAGAAGGCATCCATGAAACTTAGCATTACATGTCCTGAGGTGGCATCTATCAGTTGATCAATGTTTGGAAGAGGATATGGTCCTTCGGGCATGCATCATTTAGGTCAGTGTAGTCCACACTCATTCTCCATTTGCCGTTGGACTTCTTAACCATGACCACATTAGCTAGTCACTCCGGATATTTGATTTCTTTGATGATTCCTGCTTTGAGTAGCTTTTCTACTTCTTCGTCAATGGCTTTTTGCCTCTCCGGAGCAAAGTTCCTTCTCTTTTGTTTTACTGGTTTCCTGCTGAGGTTGACATTCAAGTTGTGCATTGCTATGGACTCATGTAGTCCTGGCATGTCCCTTGGACTCCAGGTAAAAAAATCTATGTACTCCCGGAGCAGGGATACTAATCTCTCCTTGAAGGACTTCTCGAGTCCTGACCCAACCTTCATTTTTTTGGTAGAATTGTTTTCATCTACTTCGACTTCTTCTATTTCGACTGCGGCCTCGATTTTTACTTGTTCTTTGTTTGAAACCATTTGATGAATTCGGGCTTCAGAGTTCTTCTTCAGATAGGTGTTTGCTTGTTCAGGTTCTTTGGTTGCTTGCATGGTAGAACAAGGTTGGTCTAGGACTCGACTTGTCTTGTCCAATACCATGACTTGGTTGCTTTCCAGTTCTTCTGGACTTGTTTTATTTGGTTCTTCCCTTGTCCGGGGTCGGTGCTTCTTCATGTTTTGTTGCTTACGAAGGACCATAGCCTTCCTCTTGTTATCTTGATGGGTTTCTGCCATAACTAACCCCTGGTTGTAGCATGTTTCAGTGACTCCATAGTCTCCTTTAATCTCTCCGACTCCTGTCGGGGTTGGGAATTTGATCTTGAGATGGGAGATTGAGGTTATTGCTTGCATCATAGTTAGAGCTGATCTGCCAATGATTCCGTTGTATGAAGAAGGAGCGTTGATCACATAAAATTTGATGACATGAGTCACTTGGTTAGGAGCAGATCCAAAAATGACTGGCAGATATAAAGTTCCTTGGATCGGGACTAAGTTGTGGCCGAAGCCATAGAGTGGGTCCTCCCGGCATTCATTTGAGCGGACGCTCCCTAACTGCATTATATCCTTTGTGTGCTTTAAGAGAATATTTACTGAGAAGCCATTGTCTATGAGCATTCTTCTTACTTCATTATCAAAGATGTCTAGAGTGACAACCAAAGCGGCATTGTAATGAGGGTTGACTCCTTCGTAGTCCTTGCTGCTGAAGGATATCACCATGTCTGGGAGTGATTGGATTTAGAGCACTTCTTCGCCGAAGTCCGGGCTCCGGGGTGGGGAGTAGGATCCGCCCACGACCACATTGACTACATTCTTTCCTTTCTTCTGCGCTTCCCCTCTGCTGTTGTCCCGAACTAAGTACTTGTTCATATTCCCCTTCTTCACTTGGTCTTCAATGAAGTACTTGAGTGATAAGCAATTCTCATTTTTGTGGCCATGGGTCTCGTGATAATCACATTGCCTATTGTAGGGCCTGCTCTCCGGAGGAGTTTGCATTGGCTTCGGAGGATAATAAAAAGGTTTGTCTTTGACTACTTTCAAGATTTCCTCCCGGGTCATGTTGAGAGGAGTCCAGTCCGGCTCCTGCTTTGGCTCCCGAGCTTGCTTCACGGAACCTGGGTCGCTGTTCGACTCCTACTTAGGACCAAGTCTTTGGAAAACCGGGTTTGCTTGCCTTTCTTGGCTTTGGTTGCTTTGATTGAATTTCTTGTCCTGATGGTAACCCCCTTTCGGTCAGTCATCAGTGTTTTTACTCCTGGACCCCCCCATTTCGGGTCATCCTCATTGCCTGGAGCACATCTGTTTCCTTAACGAATCTAGCAGCCATGAAATAAGCTGCTGCCAGACTTTGCGGCTCCTTATTGATTAGCTCCACAATATATCTCTCATTGTGCTCTAGATCAAAGTTTCTTCTGAAAATGCTTAAAGCTTCCCTCTCATCTAAACTTGAAACTTTATTGATTGCTTCCTGGAACCGGCGCATGTATGCAGAGAGGGACTCGTTGTCATGCTGCCGGATTGTCTCCAGGTGACACATGTGCATTTCGTGCGTTTTGTTTGCCCGAAATCTCCGAAGGAAAGAGGCTCGAAATTCCTTCCAGGAGTGGATGCTGTGGGAGGGGATTCTGCTGAACCATCTCTAAGCCCCTCCCTTAAGGGTTGAAGCGAAGAACCTTGATTTCGTCAAGTCGTTGTAGTAGTATATCTGCGCTATCTGCTCAAAGTAGTTCAGGTGCTCCTCCGGGTCTCCTAGACCATCAAAGGAGTCAAAGTTGTAATGTTTCAAGTCCCGCTGCTGGGAGATAGCTTCTAAGGAGTGGCTAAAAAGAGTGAGTGTTTCTCCAATCTCCAATCCTGAGTCTCTGTCCATCTTCCTCTGCAATTCATAGATCATGTCTTTTAGGTCCTTCTGCTTCTCTTCTTCTTCATCATCAGAAATCAGCTCCGGAGTAGGGTCTCTCCGGGTTCTTTTGCTCCTAGACTTGGCCAACAGCTTCTCTTCTTCTAATTGCATTCTCTTTTGGATTTTTAGCCCGAGCTTTGCTTCCTCTTCTTTCCTGACTTGTTCCCGGACTTCTTCCAACTTTCTCTGTTTAGCAGCTTCTGCTTCTTTCTTGCTTTGATCTTTTTTGCTTTTCTTTCCCTTGGCTTCAATGCGGTCGAACACAGACCTCTTTGATTGCTGGGAGTCCCCGGACTCCTCCGGCTCCTCCTCTAGTTCTGCCTCTTCTTGGAGTCGGGTCTGCTCCTGTCTGTACAGTCTGATTGCTTCTGCTAGTTCATCGCTTATAAGGTTGGCCATGTGCTCTTCGGTTACCGGGACATTGGTGTACTTGTACTGATTGAGCTCTATGAGGGTCCTGGCATCCCCGGTGTTTACAATTCTCTCCACTACGGGAGTGTGTAGTGGTTGCTCCTGGAACGTTTCTCTCTCGGCTCCTGGGTCAAGGGCCTGGGAGTGGTCCGGCTCCTGGACCTGATCACTAGCAGATGGTCTTCCAGAGGTATTCTTTCCTGGCCTTGCCATTTCTCAACAATACCAACAATAAATAACAGCAATATGCCACAGAGAATATCGGTCTATGGTTGCTTTATGAAATTTGTAAAAACTACCAAGAATAACAACAAAAACTAACAAATAGCTTCCTGGGAGCAGCTCAAACAATTTTATGTCACTATTCAATGATGAAGTACAACGCAAATGCCGTATTCAAACTAGAGCAATAACGATTAAAATTAACGATAGCTCACACAAACGTGACTTAAATCAACGAAACGGGCTCACACAAACGTGGCCTAAAATAACGAGCACACACAAACGTCGCTGAAATAAACAACATTCATGCTTATGGAAAAGGTTGGTTGCTTGAGTTCTTACAAGTTTGAATAAATGGACTCTTTGAAGAGTTTGTTGATGAAGGCGAATCCAGGGGCACCGAGACCCAAGGATAGAGCGACCCCTCCTTCTAGCGCCAAATGATAACTCCTGGTGGCGGGCCTGCTCCTTCGACGGTGTCCTGGATCCTTCTCCGCTGTGGAGGTGTAGCTGTGGTTGGGTTCCTACAAAACAACACCGGAAGGGGGGTTGGAGTCCCGCGGCGCCTCCGGCGTGAAAGTAAGAACTAGCTTTTTGGGAAGATGAAGATAAATATGAATGCAAGGTGGTTGTGTGTGTATATTAGTGTGACAGAGTGATTAACCCCAAAGCCTCACCTTCTTGGGCTATTTATAGCCCAAGGATAGGGTTTTGGGTTGGTACCTTTGAATCGTAGCCATTGGTTCTGGGAGCGGAGGACACCTGGAGGGAGTGGATGCTTTACACGTGTCAGCGCGGGACTGGTCGAGGAATGTTCTGAGGATCCTCTGAAACGTGCCCTGATTATTCCCATGATTGATGTGTGATAGTTGTCCCCGTCACGTGCTTGGGCCAACGTCTCACGTGCTGGGGTTCATCAGGGTTCTGCTTGCGGGACTGAGCTAGTTAGGAGTGGTGCTGCGCGGGACTACTCCTCCCAGGAGCCGTGTGGAGTTAGGAGCCTAAGAGTAGACCTCCCAGGAGCTGTATGGAGTTAGGAGCTTAGGAGTAGGCCTCTCAGGAGCTGTATGGAGTTAGGAGCTTAGGAGTAGGCCTCCCAGGAGCTGTATGGAGTTAGGCGCTTAGGAGTAGGCCTACCAGGAGCTGTATGTACTATCACTAATTGTTTAATTGACAAAGTGATTTTGATATATTATTGTTACCGGATTTATTTTTCATAGCATATGCTTGCTCCATAAAGTTTTGATGGGTTATTATTAGATAACAAGTTTCATAGTATATGTTTGTCTCATTAATTAAAATTTATTTATGAAGAAAAGAGAATTGATTTTAGGGCGGGTTGATTTTAATTGTGATTGATTAACGGATTCGGATTCCTAGGTTTTCCATATTATTTGATTTATTTGCTAATTAGGTTAATTCAAATTCCTCTCAAATCTTATTGTCTAGTTCGCCTGATTTAATTTGTTAGGATTTTAAAAATTCATAGTCTCTGTGGATCGACCTGTATTTGTTACAATTAGTCGATGTGCACTTGCAGTTATTTTACACATCAAGTTTTTGGCGCCGCTGCCGGGGATCGAACCCGGGTCACCCGCGTGACAGGCGGGAATACTTACCACTATACTGTCGGGGATCGAACCCGGGTCACCCGCGTTATGCAATAAGTGGCGTAATGAAAAGCGTGACAAACATTTCGTTGCATTAGCTAAGAAATTATTGAGCTATTGTAACACTACTACATTAATATTACAATACCTCAAAAGTTAGTGTTGCATGGGATTGACGGTGTTGCACAACATGTAACACCGGCACGTGGTGTTATGTTAGTCACTTTTTTATTTTTAAAAATATTAAAATAATTATATTCATAAAATTAGAATTAAATTATATTCGGATTTATTCATGACTCGGAAATATAATATAATATAATATAATATAATATAATATAATATAATATTATATATATAATATAATATATAATACAAGTTGTAAGATTTATTGTACATTAATACAAAAATACCTTTTTAGTATTCTATTTAATAAACAAAAATTAAATAAATTTAAGTGAAAAACTAAAATAAAAAACTTAAAAATATTCACATTTACACGGTGAAATTTCTGATGGTATCCCCCCCCCCCCAAAATGAAAACACACATTATTAGAGTTCCCCTTTCAGACGACCTAAACAAAACATCATTGCCGCTCTCCTATTGACCTTCCCTCTCGACATCGGCTCTCTTGAACACTCTTTATCTTCGATTCGGGTTTCTTACTTTTAATTCTTTGTTTGATTTTTTAGGTAATAGTGAGCGCTTTGAACTTCAGCATATTCTCTCATATCGCCGCTTGGATTAACAATTTGTTTGTATTTGACTAACTAGGGTTTTTCTTTCAGTTGGGTATCTGAGTCAGGTATTTGATTTAGGTACTAGGGTTTTTTCTTGCAATTTGGAATTCAATAGATTTCTTTTTAATTTTAAATGTTGTGAGCTACTCTGTAATTTAATCTATATTTTCAGCTTGTGATATTAAAAGGATCGATTTCTGCTAACAATATTTAGCTCTGGTGCGGTTTGGCATTTATCTAATTATGGTCCGATGATTTTACCTCGTGACACATCCCAATCTTTTGATTCAATTCACTGGAATTTGAAATTGTAGGTATTACAATTTCATTTCACTTGAATTTAAGGTTATTGAATTCTAATTCTTTTCTTAATTCCCTTATATTCTGAGTTCTGGTTCACTTAAATCATTTCCCTCTCATTCAGTTAGAGCACTATAATGTTAATCGGTACTATCATGAGCCTAATTTACCATAATTTTTTTTGCTAAATATTTACCATACTTTTCTTGACCTCTTGAAGATGAGTATCATTTGAATTTGAACTTTATATGCCAATCAACCCATTTTAAAAATATAAGGCCATTAAAGTATATATTTCAGCTACATTCTCAAATCAACCTATCTAGGTAGCAAAAAAAAGATTATAGCTTATTTCGAGGCTTGACAACACAGTACCAGAGTTTATGTATTTCCTGAAATAGATTTAGAGAATTTGATACATTGAAAATGAATTTTTAATATTTAAGTAATAATTGCTTGTTTTTGTTCCTGTAGTAATACTCTAATCGTTTATAGATATGAATTTCTTGATATAATAAGGTAATAAACTATCGATGGCCAAACAAGGTCTTATAGTGAAAGGCTTTTTGTAGCTCCCGGCTCTAGAAAATAAGAGTTGGATATGCTTTCTGTTTATAACATATCTTGGCTTTTGGATGCATTTTTTTATGTCAAATTGGTGTTGCAGGGAGAGCTTTCAAGCGGTAATGATTTTGATATATCTGTTGGTTTTCTTGTAAATAAAAAGACTGAATATAATGTAAATCAAGAATGTTTAGACTTTTATACACTTATTTAGAATATGTGAAATGGACATATCCTTTTATTATATTTTGTAACTGAGTACATATTCCATGATAGTTCTTTTTACCACTTTAATGCATCATGATTTTTTGCATTATCCTTGGTAAAGGTCCTTAAATCCTACCATGTAATCTAAGAACTGTGCATACTCTCAACACCTGATGTAATTGTTTTCTTTTAACTCATAATAATTGTTCATGTGGCATGTGAATACCCTAAAGTTTGTGCACCCATATTATTTGGTTTATAGTAGAACACGTTAATCTAGAGGTTTAGATCCTCTTCTAGCTGATGATCCTCTGAACATTATTGTATTAACTATCCATAACATTTATTAAGCCCTGACTTATCTGGAGCAACAACAAATAGTCTTCAAGATGTTCAAAGAGTTATTTTATGTTCTCAGCTGTTGGGATCACATCATGCTAAGGCATAGAAGTTGCTGACCAAAGAGCTAGAAGATTACATGAATAACAATGCATCTGACTCGATTGGTGGATAAACACCAAACTAAATTGATATTGTAACGAATCAAATATATTCGAAACCACCTAGAGAGTAAGTAAATTATTCTTCTATTTTAGCATGCATATGTTAGGTATTTTTTAGGCTTTTTGTTCTTTGGTTGCAGTAATGGAAGTGATGGGTTACTTTCCCAGTACTTTGGTAAATTAGGTGTTCTTGGTTGGTTTAGTTTGCTCATCTTTGTGTCTTGGGTCCTTGAGTCAAACCTGTCATCCAGTTGAATGATTGTCAAATATGTTTGTTGCATCAATATATCAAAATATATCTAATCTTCCGTGTTGCTTGAATTATATTTTTGACAAGTGAGTTTATTTTTAATCAAAAGCTATAGTTTCTTGCTACCACTGGCTGTGTGTATTAGTTGTTTTAACAAGTGAAATGTGGTTTTGGTGCACAATTTTGTTCTGTAATGCCAAGGTTCAGACACTAACATCCACTCTTACTAAATTATTCTAGTTTGTTTCTATTTTGAATCTAAAGGATTCAGGCTATGGAGTATTATATCGTATAAATCTTTGCATATTTCTTTACCAATTACCCTGGCAATTTATGCTAGCTCTGCCATTATTTCCTACTATTATTAATTATTTAGAATAATTGTGTATGTTTCTAAAAATCATGACTAGGTTGGAATAAGTACATTTTTAAGTATGTAATTACCCTATTGAAAAATCTTCAATATTAAGTAGTCTGATTTTAAATTACTTAAGATGCATTGTTACTAATGATGATAGTAATTTTACAGGGACTGGGTTTTCATCAAAAATAAAATACATGTTTGGAAAAATTTTCTCTACAGGCACAAGTAAATCAATATATCTATTAATGATTCTCATACAAAATATTTCTCATATTTTTATATATCACACTATTAGACAATTATATGTTCTTGTAGGGTTTTCAATGCCTTATGAGTGAAGTCTCTGCTGAAGCTCAAAGTTTGCTCATCCGGTGCGTTGCTCAAGAGCTTTAACATGTTTGTTCATTCAAGAATTGTTGTATTTAGGTTCACAAAATGTAATTTATTTGTTTGGTTATGTTTGTATTGGGATTGTTGTTTAACAGAGCATATTTGCTACATGAATTGTTGTCTAAACAAAGGATTTATCTCAAATTTTATAAAATTTACTTTTGCATTTACTTATTAAGGTGTAATTTCTTTATATATTGCAGTGTTACATTAATGAAACCTACTATTGCACAATAAAAATACACTAGAGTTATATTACACAAGCAGAGTGTTACATTAGACTATGTGGGTCCCATATATGGGAGAGTGTTACATTAGACTATGTGGGTCCCATATATGGGTCCTGTGGACCAACAATGGATCCCACTTTTGCAAAATAATTTCAACCTAATGTAACATTATATAATCTGTTACAATTGACAATGTAGTGTTATATTAGGGGCTTATTGTAATAATTTTCTTCATGTTACAATTGATAGCTAAAGTATTACAATAGGGGGCCTGGTGTAATGCTCGCAAGTGTAAAGTCTCCTAGTATTATAATAGACCTTTTATAATGATTTTCTGGCCTATTATAACAGTAAAAGGAATTGCATTATGCCACTTATGGTATAGTGGTCCCCGTGACACCTACGGCGTCAGAATGAGATAGGGTTTTAGTGAAAAAGGGTAAAAAGAGAAATTACTTATGTATATATGATATGTGTATAGGTCTGTAGGTGAATAAAAGATCTAACCTCCAAAGAACCTTTTTGGAAGCCTTTGTAGGCTTTCAATTAATGTTTGGAGGTTGGTACCTTTGATTTTGATCGTTGGAACATTCTGGAGCTAATGCACATAGACGACCCGGATGGGGGACACATGTTCAAGGGCTATCTCTTGCTGGAGTGTGCCGAAAAGGTGGTCGACGTGTGCTGGCATGTGGTCATCTAGGGAATGGAGCAATTGTGCTATGATTACGGAATGTAACTCGTACTCATAAATGATGATTCGAGGGAATATCCTTATGTGACAGGGCGTCCTGGGGTCCATCAACTTCTTGGAGTTTGCCATGTCCCGAGGTCCCGGGGTCCACCTATTTTCTGGGGTTGTTATTGGATCTGGACTCATTTTTGTTGGGCTTTTGGCGTCCTATTTGGGCCTAGTTGTATTATGGCATATCATTTGACTCACATTCCCTTATGCGGGTTTCCCGGATGGGGGATTTGAATTATATTTGAGTTCCTTGAATAGTTGTAGAAGATAAAAATTGGGGTTTTCTTTGAGTTGTAGCCCTCTAACTATAGGGTGTAATGTGAATTTTACTCCGGGATTGACTTGGTTAGTCAATTTGATTTGTGTTCAAGGTTGGTTTTCTTGAATAACTTAGAAGAAAAATTTATAATTTTCTTTGATTTGTTGCCTCTAATTTCGGGGTGTAATGTAAACTGTACTCCGGGGTTGACTTGGTTGGTCAATTTAATTTGTATCCACGGTTGGTTTCCTTGCAAAACTTAAAAGAAAAATTTAAATTTGTATTTTTCTTTGATTTGTAGCCTCCTAACTTCGGGGAGTAATGTAAATTGGACTTTGGGGTTGACTTGGTTAGTCAGTTTGATTTGTATTCAAGTTTAGTTTCCTTGAATAACTTATAAGAAAATTTTGTATTTTTCTTTAATTTGTAGCCCTTAACTTCGGGGTGTAATGTGAATTTAACTCCGGTATTGACTTGGTTAGTCAATTTAAATTTTATTCAAGGTTGCTTTTTTTAAATAACTTAAAAGAAGAAAACATTATTTTTCTTTGATTTGTAGCCCCTAACTCCGGGGTGTAATGAAAATTGTACTCCGGGATTGGATTTAGTTAGTTAATTTAATTTGTTTTCAAGGTTGTTTTTCTTGATTTGTAGTCCCTTAATTTTGGTGTGTAATGTAAATTGGACTCCTTGGTTGACTTGATTAGTCAACTTGATTTGTATTCAAGGTTAGTTCCCTTGAATACCTTACAAGAGAATTTTGTGTTCTTCTTTGATTTGTGGCCCTCCTAACTCCGGGTTGGATTTGATAGTCACTTTGATTTATCCCCAAGGTTGGTTTCCTTCAATTAGAAGAAAATTTTGGATATTTCTTTGTGTTAAATATAATTGATGATATCAGGACAGAAACTATCAGGAGTTCTTATCAGGACTTAACATCAGTATTTACTGAAAAGTGACATCATCAGTACTTATATCAGTACTTGATGATCAGCAGTTGTTGTCATCAGGATTTGTCATTTCAGTAGATATTCGAGGAGGAAAAGGAAAGCAGAAATTCAAGACGGTGAAGGACTTTATCTCATAAGCAATCATACATGGATATGTAATAGATTTCCTTATTGTAATATAATAGAATTCCTTATTGATTGTGTAACTGTACATTATATAAGCACATATTAGGTTTATAATTTATGTGTTGCGTACATTGATATATCATTCGCATAACCTAGTAGCTCTCAAGGATAATTGTTCATCCTTTGGAGTACTTTTTTAATTAGTTTTTATCTGTTAATATAAAAATTGTTAATTCTTTTAAAACTTTATCGAAGTGTTTGCATAAACTGTATTCACCCCCTCTACTGTTGATTACGGACCTAACAATTGGTATCAGAGCTTGCTGTTGATAAATAAAAAGTTTAAAATCTGAAAATTAATTTTTAATGGTAGACAAAGAAGCACCACAGAATCCACCACCACCACCCCCAGTCACTTCTCAGATTAGCAGTAATATGAGTAGGTATGAAGCTATCAAGGTTCCAATCCTGAAGATACATGAATATCCAATCTGGAAAGTTATAATGGCCATGTGCTTGGAAGCAAAAGATCCTGAATATCTGAGCAGGATTTATGATGGTCCTCATAGACTAATGAAGGTAGTTGTTGTTGTTGCAGGAGAAGCATAAAAGATGGTTGACAAAGACAAGAAGGACTATACTCCTGAAGATCTCTCATTTATTATGAAGGATACAAAAGTCAGACATATCTTGCATAGCAGTCTTGATAGTGTTATATCCAATAGGGTAATTGGATGTAAAATAACAAAGGAAATTTGTGATGCTTTAGAAGTAAAGTGTCAAGGTATTACTACTATCAAGAAGAACATGAGGACAATACTTACTCAAGAATATGAGCACTTTGACTCAAGAGATAATGAGTCCTTAACTGAGATCTATGACAGATTTCAGAAGCTGTTTAATGACTTATCTCTTGTCGGCAAGGAATATGATTTAAAGGACTCAAACTTGAAGTTTCTACTTGCATTCCCTGAAAAGTGGGACTATAAGGTCACATCAATAAGGGATAATATTGAACTTGATGAAACACCTCTAGATAGATATATGGCATACTGAAAACTCATGAACTAGAGATGGAGCAAAAAAGCAAGAGAAAAGGATCCAAGTCTAGACCAGTTGCACTTAAAGTTGAAGAGAAGCCAAAGGAGAAATCTAGAAGGAAAGGTTACTCCAAAGGAAAAGCTATGATTGCAAAGTCTGATACTGAGTCATCAAATCTGATGATGACTCAAACACTGATAGTGAATCAGATACTGACAGTGATCATGACAACAATGAAGACATGGAACAAATGGCAGCTCAATTGGTTAAAAGCTTCAAGAAGATGGTCTACAAGAACTTCAAGAAAGGGAAAAGGTTTTCCAGAAAAGGTTCCAATTCCTCAAACTCTGATAATAGGAATGACAGAAGAAATACTGATATGAAGGAATCAAAGTTTGGAAAATCTGACAAGTTAGAGGAAAGATGCTATAACAGTGATGAAATTGGACACTTTGCAGCTGACTGCAGTGTTAGGTCACACAACACTGTACAAGGGGGTTGAATACAGTTTATTACAGTCAAATAGATCTTGAACACAAGTAACAGTAAACAGATATATTCAATATATTAAATTATGTTACAATGGAACTGTTCTCTCTCAGTGATGAACAAATATCACTAAGAGCTGCTAGGTTACAATGAATAATGTATCTCGATACTGATAACACATATAGTGTAAACCCTAAGCTGTGTTTATATACTACACAGTTACAAGATAACTTCTAATTGATATGAAATATAATTTTATCTCCTAAAATATATCAATCAGATATCTTGTACAAGTCTTTCAGTCCTCTAACTCTTTCCATGCATATCTTCCTTTGTTTTAGTCTCGATCTTCTGCTACAAATCAGCTTCCTTCCTTAACTGTAAGTCCTCCCGTACTTAAGTTCTGATATGACCTTAAGTCCTAATATTATATTCTGACTTCCAGTAAGTACTGATTCCAGTAAGTCCTGATTCCAGTAAGTCCTGATATTTCCTGTTTGTTAAGATTTGAAAACTAAACATGAAACATATTAGACATGACATCTCAAATATATTTAACAATCTCCCCCAACTTGTAAATTATGCAAAATATACAAGTTAATAGATTTGATGATGTCAAAAACATTTAAGTACAAATGCATTAAGAGTTTAACTGAATAACTAACTAAAACTTACAGTCCTTATAGATTTTACTAATCTCACTGAGTCAATCTGAATCCATAATGATTCTTAACAAAGTGTGATATCAGCTTTTCTTCTTTAATCCTCAGGACCTAAGAGAGTGTAGTCTTGACTTGCTTCATCTCTTCATTCTCACTTCCAATCTGATAGATTGCAGTCCTTATAGCAGAGATATGGTTTCCTTCTAAACCATTGTCCAGTCTTATTACCCTAGGATGAGAAGAGTCTTCATTGTAGCATAGACATTTCTCTTTCAGTATTACCTCAAGCTTAGCAGAATCCTTCTTCATAGGAATTTCACTTCCATCATCTTCAACAATACATGGAATGAATTCTGTAAATCTTGAACTAGAAATTCTTGCTTTATCAATGATGGTCTTCAATATGAAGTTTGACCATCTCCTGGTAATATTAGACTTTACCTCTAAAAGGTAATGAAAAAATTGAAGTTCTTTCAGAGTTTTGTTCAGTACATCTGATTCTGACATCTGATATGTCCTTCCATCTACTAGAAATAGAATCATATTTTCTTTGATGTTGTGCTTATCATGTCCAGTACCACATGAACAGAGATAACCTTGTTAAGGTGTTTATGAGTAACATCTTCAAGCGGTTTATCAGTTAGTAAAAATGGATCTCTTGTAGCAACTTCAAGTCCTGTTTTGATTTTGGCTTCATCAGAACCTAGTCCCGCCCCGTCTCTTGATTCTATAGCATTTAACCCAATAGACATGAAATCAGACAGCAATTGGCTTTTCTTTGGATCTGATGGTTTGACATTTTTCCACAGAAGTTTCTTTTTATCAGCTACTTCCATTTTGTCTAAATCAACTTGAGCACTGTCAGAGGTTAACTTCTTGACTTTATCAGAACTTGTTGCTTTTCCTTTTTCTTGTTGTTCTTCACTCTGAACAACTTGAGCTTTGTCAGAGGTTATCTTTGATTCTTCAAAAATCTTCTTTCCTTTCAGAGTTTGAACATCTTCTTCAGTCAGAGAATCATCATCATAAATTGTAGTTCATACACAGGATCTATCATAACTGAAGAAATTTTCCTCTTTTGAAACTTTGTAGGTTCATCAACCTTTTCCTTTCCTTTCCATTTAAGATCAATCTCAGATTGTGATCTTTTTTTGGGCTTTGATGCCTCAGAAATTGTCTTCTCTTTGATCACAATGCCTTTTTTCTTAGGCCTTGGAGGTTTCTTTACAACAAAAGCTTTTGGCTTTAGATTTCTCTTTTCAGCTTTAAATCTAGCTTCTTCCTCCTTGAGATTATCTAAATCCATTCCTGGATTATGTTTCAGAAATAATCTTCTAACAATTTCTTCATCAAGTGTCTGAATCTTGGGATCTTTGTAGTAGACAGTAGTTTGCTTTCCCTTGAGCTTCAGAGTTTGCATAAACTGTTGAGAATCTTGACTTCCACCTTTTATCAGAACATCAGGCTTTGTCAGACTTTTCTCATCAGAACTTGATCTCAAATTTTGAATTTCAGTACTTCCTATCAAATTTTCAGTTTGAGCAGCTTCAGAACTTGTTTTCTTTTGAGTAGAAGATTTGCTAGCATCAACATTTAGTTTTCTTTACTGTTATGTTTACTCTGAGCTTGACCTCTACCCTGACTAGGGTTTCCCTGGTCATCAGTTTCATCATCTGTCTTCTTCAGTATTTGATCATCTGAGCATTTGGACTTAACTATCATCTCCCCCTTTTTGGCATCATCAGGTAGTAGGAGTGAGAGAAGAAGTTCTACAGAAGATTGAATTTCATTCAACTGAGTTTGCTGAGAAGCTTGATTTTGTAGGACCTCAGAAATTCGGGCTTGTTGCTTCTCTTGAGCTTTCTCAATTGCTTCTACCTTTGCAAGTGTAGCTCAGGATATGTCAATTCAAATTTAACATTTGTTTGTCAAATGATCACAAATTATTAGTAACCACAATTTTAATCAAAATATTCATCAAGAAATACTGTTCAAGTAGATGAAGTAAAGATTAACAAGCTACAATGATAACATTCACAAGCACATAACACGAAATAAACAAAGACTAAATCTAGCAATCAAAAGAAATTTCATTAAAATATCCAAAGAGTACATTCATGAAATTTATAGATTACATGGAAAATATTACAAGATAATCCTAGTCTAAGATAGTGAATATCAACAGCCTTGACCTCAGAAGGAAAGCTATCAATTAAAAGAGAGAGAGAGAGAGAGAGAGAGAGAGAGAGAGTGATTTTGTGTGAGAATAGATGATGATTTGTCTGAGATGAGATGTTGGTTAAATAACCAAAGGAATATCAAGGGACTAGAGGACTGATTAATAGTGATGTGTAAAATTAATGATGCCTCGTCTCCCTAGACCGATGGTAATAATAACAGTCAGTAAAAACATGAAAGCAGGAGTTAATGGGCACGAGAAATAAGTAATAATTACTATGCACATGCAGTTTTCAGGACAAACACATTTACCACTAACCCAAATGATTATGACTGTTTTTATCTCACCTTATTATATTCTGATTAAATATGACCGTTTCAGTATTTATCACAAATAATTCAAGTAACAAATAATGCCACGTAAGCATCAGAGTTTCCATCAGGATTTAATATCAGAACTTGACTATTATCAGATATTAACAATCATCAGAACATGGCTTCTTTACTCAAAAAGTGAATGTTTGTATCTGTGATGCTTCATACAAATACTGACTTGTTTTCTTCAGAGTTTAATAATCAGAACTTCCATCAGAACTTGTCCTCATAATTTATGCAAATGACACTTAACTGTTTATCTAAAACAACTTAATCACCACAGTAATTTTCATCATTCATATGGATTGAGAGAGTGTGCATTTAGCAAAATATCAGATAAAGATTAAAGTCAGATAAACTTCAGTACATCTTAGAAATAAGGCATAACTAAGAAAGGTGCTTAAAATCTGCCATTAATAATGATGTCTACTATAGAATAAATTTATGCAAGAATCCACCTCAGCTATTTGTGCTCATTTTATGCATCATTTAACATTCTTTTTCACAGTGGCTTCTCAGTGTAAGTGAGTCACGACTGCTATCAGAATTTATGCTATTATCAGAGTATTTCTCCAGTAATCAGAGAATGTGAAAAGTCACCAAAAAAAAATTATTTGCTTTTCTAATGCATATCACTTAATACCAGCAATGCACTTGGGTCTTCCCTTCCACATATTTACCCTAGATCTCAAAGGAGTACCTGACTTCAATTTTCTTTTCTTTTCTTCAGATTAGTGAGGCTTATCAAGCATGTGGTTCATCCTTAAGATTTACTGACATCAGAATTTGACAGATGAGAAGTAAGAATCTAGTTTGTGACTTAGTAATAAGATACACAAAGTAAATTTGACTAAACTCTAAATCAGAATTTGCCTGTGTTAATGAGTTTCCACATAAACAACTAATTCAAACATGGGATTTCTAGTATGTTAAAGACTACTAGGTCAGTATCTAGTACAGTAATCCTCATTGGATTGAACAGTCACATAACATTCAAGTCACTATCAAAGTATATAGTTCCACATCTGATAACAATCAACATTTAGTGAATTTCAATTTAAGAAAAGATTACATGAAGATAAGATAATCTTTAAACACTGATCATAAAGTCTGATGCATAAGAATAAAAACTAAGCAGATTTAGAGAAAGATTCTGAAACCATTCCAACTTCATTTACCAGTCTTATAAAAGTAGCTTCACATAATAGTTTTGTGAAGATATCTGCTAGTTGTTGATCTGTTAGAATAAAATGCAATTCCACTGTATCTTCCATCACATGTTCCCTTATGAAATGGTACCTTACGCTGATGTGCTTTGTCATTGAGTGTTGAACTGGATTACTTGTCATAGTAATAGCACTTTGATTATCACAGTAAATAGGGATTTTAGAAAATTCTAACCCATAATCCAGTAACTGATTCTTCATCCAAAGAATCTGTGCACAACATCTTCCTGCAGCAATGAATTCTGCTTCTGCAGTTGATGTGGAAATTGATTTCTGTTTCTTGCTAAACCAAGAAACCAATCTGCCTCCAAGAAATTGGCAGCTTCCACTAGTGCTTTTCCTGTCTATTTTGCATCCTGCAAAATCTGCATCTGAGTAACCTATTAGCTTAAAATCTGATTCTCTAGGATACCATAATCCTAGATCAGATGTACCCTTGAGGTACTTGAAAATTCTTTTCACAGCTATTCGATGAGGTTTCTTGGATCAACCTGAAATATTGCACAAAGACAGGTAGCATACATGATATCAGGTCTACTTGCAGTTAAATAGAGTAAAGAGCCAATCATACCTCTGTAGTTAGTAATATCTACTGATGTACCGGTATCTTTATCTAACTTCGTTGCAGTGGCCATGGGAGTTGAAGCAGTAGAACTGTCTTGCATTCCAAATTTCTTGAGTAGATTTCTGGTGTACTTGGATTGACTAATGAAAGTAACATCTTCAGTTTGTTTGACTTGAAGTCCCAGAAAATAACTCAACTCTCCCATCATACTCATTTGATATCTTGACTGCATTAGCTTGGAAAATCTTTCACAAAGCTTTGTATTTGTAGAACCAAAAATGATATCATCAACATATATCTATACCAGAAGTAAGTCCTTTCCATGGTTGAGGTAGAATAAAGTCTTGTCAATTGTGCCTCTGTTAAATCCACTTTCGAGAAGAAATTGAGCTAAAGTCTCATACCATGCTTTAGGAGCTTGCTTAAGGCCATAAAGTGCTTTGTCTAGCATGTAGACATGATTGGGAAATTTAGGATCTACAAAGCCTGGAGGTTGTTCAACATATACCTCTTCCTCCAATTCTCCATTGAGAAAAGCACTTTTCACATCCATTTGAAAGACTTTGAACTTTTTGTGAGCAGCTTATTCCACTTTCTTTGGTTCAGTCTGAGATAGAAAAGAATGATAGAGACATTCATTTGATGTTGCAGTTCTAGTTCTGACACCTGCTTCAGGATCTCCAATTATTAAGTCAGGTGTATGTGCCTTAATCCACTTCCTTGCAGATGGAAGTTGTTCTCTAGAACTGGATCCTCCCCATGATTCATGCTATCTCCATCAGTATTTTCTGATACTCCCCCTGTAGTTATGCTCTCTGAGACTTCAGAATTTGAGTTGGATCGTTCAGGACTTGAAGTATCAGAGTTTCCAGAATTATCAGAATTTGGCTCATCAGAACTTGAAGAGCCAGTGATAGGTTTTGATGCTTCTTGAAAGTCTTGAGTTGTGGTAGGATCTTCAGCTTGCTCCCCCTGGACAGGTGCATTTTCCTTTGGAGTTATTACCACAGTATCAATGACATCTAAACTTAACCCGTCAGAACTTACAGGATCAGAGTTTAAGTCATCAGAATTTACAGAATCAGAATTTAAATCTTCATTTTCAAATCTCAGCTGATCGTGATCATTGAAATCTTCAAGTCCAGTTATCTTCTTATCATCAAAAGATACATTGATAGATTCCATGACAACCCTTGTTCTTAAATTGTAGACTCTGAAGGCTTTTGTGGAAAGTGGATATCTAACAAAAATTCCTTCATCAGCTTTTGGATCAAATTTTGACAGCTGTTCAGGATGAGTCTTAAGAACAAAACACTTGCATCCAAATACATGAAAATATTTCAAATTTGGCTTCTTTTTCTTCACCATCTCATATGGTGTTTTCCATGCTTGTTTATGAGTGTAGCATTTTGTGTGAAACAAGCAGTATGCACAGCTTCAGCCCAAAAGTAGGTTGGTAGCTTTGCTTCATCAAGCATAGTTCGTGCAGCTTCAATAAGAGTTCTGTTCTTTCTTTCTACAACTCCATTTTGTTGTGGAGTTCCAGCTACAGAAAATTCCTGTTTAATTCCATGCTCTTTGCAGAACTCTTCCGTGATTGAATTCTTGAACTCAGTGCCATTATCACTCCTTATGATTTTAACAGAATCTTTGACCAATTTATCCAGCTGTTTGACATGATCAGTTAGAGTAGATGCAGTTTCAGTCTTCTTATGCAAGAAATACACCCAAGTGTATCTTGTGAACTCATCCACTATAACCATAGCATATTTCTTCTTTGCAATAGACATAACATTGACTGGACAAAATAGATCAACATGGAGTAGGTGATAAGGCTCAAGAATTGAGGATTCAGTTTTGCTCTTAAAAGAAGATTTTCTTTGTTTTGCCTTTTGACATGAATCACAAAGGTCATCAGGAGAAAATATTGATTTTGGCAGTCCTCTCACAAGATCTTTCTTTACAAGCTCATTTATGTTGTTGAAATTTAAATGAGAGAGTCTTTTGTGCCAATTCTAGCTTTCTTCAATTGATGCTCTACTCAACAGACAGATTGCAGAACCATCAGAGTTTGTTGAAAGTGTGGCTTCATAAATGTTACCATGCCTGTAACCTTTTAGAATCACTTTTTCTGTAGAATTGCTTACAACTTCACAGTGTTCTTCAAAGAAATCCACATGATAACCTCTGCCACAGATTTGACTCACACTCAGCAGATTGTGTTTAAGTCCTGAGACAAGAGCTACTGTTTTAATGATGACATTCCCAAGATTTATATTGCCATATCCCAGAGTTTTTCCCATGTTGCCATCTCCATAAGACACTCCGGGGCCAGATTTCTACACAAAATCTGATAGCAGGGCTTTATTTCCAGTCATATGTCCTGAACATCCACTGTTCAGCACTAGGATATCTTTCTTGTTGCCCTGCAATCACAAAGACCACTAATGGTTAGTTTTAAGGACCCAGACTTGCTTGGATCCTTTGGCCTTTCATGTTTGTTAGCATTTGCAGTGGATTTATTATCAGAGTTTATGCTAACATGCTGTTTATCAGAACTTATATCAGACTTTGCATCAAACTTTACACTAGAAGGAATAATGCTAACTTTCTTTAAAGAAGGTTTTATTTGATAATAATCATAGTACAAACTCTGATATTCCTTACAAGTATAAATGGAATGCCATAAACTACCACAACGAAAACAAGGATTTTATGGCTTAAACCTAACAGACTGACTCTTAACTCCTGATTTAGGAGGTAAAGAGTTTATATTCTTATTCTTCCTGCAAAAAGAAGCAAGATGGTTAGAGTTTCCACAGTTATAACATTTCTTTCTAGGAGCATTAGGAACAGGCATATAATTATTGCTTTTATTCACACCTTCCTTTCCATTCCTATTTTTCCTAGATGCCTTTACCTTGTTGACATTCCTAATTTCTTTCAGCTTATGCTTAAGCTGCTTCTTTGTCATTAAGCCTATGTTAACTTCAGCTGGTTTATCCTGTTTTAATTTGTCAGAAGTAGACTTTTCTTTGACTTCTGTCCTAGACTCTTTCATCTTTTCAGAATCAGACTTTACAGTTTTAGCTACAAACTTAACAGGATTCACCTTTGGCTTAGTAGTCTGTTAAATAACAATTGGCTCAATTTGTTCAGTTCCTTTTTCACTTTTATCATCTCCATAACCTAAGCCCTCTCTCCAGTTTTCACTACTTAATAAATTCTGAGTTGTTCTGCCAGAGTTAGTCCAAGTCCTGATAATCTCTCTTTCCTTTTCTAACTCGGTTTTTAGAGATTCATTCAATTTTAGCACTTCATCTCTAACATAAAAAGTATCATCTCTATCTTTCTGAGTTTGATGGAACATAACTAACTCTTTTTCTAAATAGTCATTCCTTTTTTATAAGCAAGATTTTCAGAAGTTAATTTTTCACATGTTAAAGTTTGATCTCTGTAACTAATAAACATGGTTTTAAGATATAATATCAACTCAGTAATATCATCAGTATGAAAAGCATAAGTTGTTTGAGGTACCTTCAATTCAGCAGTTTCAGGGCTGCCATCAGCATTTGCCATCAAGGCATAATTCACCTCATCTTCAGAATCTGAAGAGTCTGTCCAGCTTTTCTTCTTTGTGACAAGTGCCTTGCCCCTTGTCACTCTTTCCTTTCTTGAAGTTAGGAGATATGTGGCCTCTTTCACCACAATTGTAGCATTTAACATTTGATTTGTCTCCTCTGTCAGACTTTGCACTTTTGCCTTCAGAATTTCTGAACCCTTTCTTAATAGCACTTACACCTTTCCTGGAAAACTTATTTCCCTTTCTGAATTTTCTGTAGGCTATCTCTGTGATACCCTTCACCATAAGAGCACACAATTTCATCATCTCTGCATCATCATCCATTTCAGGTAAGCTTTCAGTTTTTGAATCATCGTCATCAGAATATGATGACTCTGAATCAGACTTTATGATGAGAGCATTTTCTTTGCCATTCTTTGAGACAACAACTTTAGGACATTCCTCCTCAGCCTTAAGAGCAACTATCCTTGACTTTCTTCCATGCCTCTTTCTCCTTTGATCCATCTCAAGTTCATGAGTCTTGAGCATACCATAGATTTCATTAAGAGTAGTTTCATCAAGAGCATAGTTGTCTCTTATGATAGTAGACTTTAAATCCCAATTTCAGGAAGAGCTAAAAGGAATTTCATATTTGAATCTTCAAGATCATATTCATTGTCCATCAGTGACAGATCATTCAAAAGTTTGACAAACCTGTCATATAATTCAGTTAATGACTCACCAGCTTTTGAGTCAAAGTGCTCATACTCTTGAGTGAGTATATTCCTCCTGTTCTTCTTGATTACATCAGTTCCCTGGCACCTTGTTTCCAAAGCATCCCATATATCCTTTGCAGTCTTGCAATTAATTACCCTGTTTGACATGACATTATCAATGGCACTATGCAGCAAATGCCTTACCCTTGCATCCTTGGCAATAGATGAGATATCTTCAGCTATATACTCACTTTTATCCTTGGGTATGGTCTTTGCTGGTTGATCTGCAACTGCAACAGAGAGCTTGGTAGGCTTACATGGTCCTGCATTGATCCTATCAAGGTATTCTGGATCTGTAGCTTCCAGAAACATAGCCATCTTCACTTTCCATATGGGAAACTCAGAAGGTCTCAGTATGGGAACCCTAATAGTCTCATATCGATTGTGGATTTGAGTGTTTTTAGTTTCTTTAGTTTTGGTGGGCTTGGTTGGAGTTTGTACTTCTTCAGACATGATTGTTTGGATATTTACTGTATGTGTGTTAACAGAATGGCTCTGATACCACTTGTTAGGTCACACAACACTGTAGAAGGGGGTTGAATAGAGTGTTATTACAATCAAATCGATCTTGAACACAAGTAACAGTAAACATATATATTCAATATAATAAATTCTGTTACAATGGAACTGTTCTCTCTCAGTGATGAACAAATATCACTAAGAGCTTCTAGGTTACAATGAATAATGTATCTCGATAATGATAACACATATAGTGTAAACCCTAAGTTGTGTTTATATACTACACAGTTACAAGATAACTTCTAATTGATATGGAATATAATTTTGTCTCCTAAAATATATCAATCAGATATCTTCTACAAGTATTTCAGTCCTCTAACTCTTTCCATGCATATCTTCCTTTATTTTAGTCTCGATCTTCTACTGTAAATCAGCTTCCTTCCTTAACTGTAAGTCCACCCGCACTTAAGTTCTGATATGACCTTAAGTCCTGATATTATGTTCTGACTTCCAGTAAGTACTGATTCCAGTAAGTCCTGATATTTCCTGTTTGTTAAGATTTGAAAACTAAACATGATATATATTAGACATGACATCTCAAATATATCTAACATGCAGAAAACGAAAAGATGAAAAAAAACAAGCCTTGATCTCAAAGAAGAAAAACTGGGATGATTCATCAGATTCAGATGATGGTGTCAACTATGCTCTCATGACAAATATTGATACTGAGACTGACAATGTTGAACTAAAGGTACCTCAGACCACCCTTACTTTTGATACTGATGATATCCATGAATTAAGATTGTTTCTTAAGTCTCTGCATGTTAGTTATAGGGATCAAACCTTAGAGAATAATAGAATCAAGAGTGAAAACTCTGCGTTAAAGAAAAGGAATGATCACCTAGAAATTGAGTTGATTTTTATACTAGAAATTCAAAAAGAAAGAGATAATGATGTCTCTGTTAAGAAAAACTATTAGAAAAAGCATGCTTAGCTAGAAAATGAGTTAGCTAAAGAAAGAGAGGTTATTAAGCTTTGGACTAACTCAGGAAATTTAAGAAAATGACTGTTGGGGATCAGGATTAGGATATGCTAATAGATCTAATTTTGATAAGAAAATTGGAAAAGAAACTGAGAAAACTAAACCAGTAAATACCGATACTAAGGTCAAATTGAACAAGGTTTAATCGAAACCCCCCTAAGTTTAATCCAAGTATTGATGCTGTTAAATCAATTAATAAGGTAGGTTCAACCTCAGCAACTAGATCAAACTTAAATATTGATAAGAGTGAACAAGTTCACACCAGATCAGTAAATATTGGTTTAATGACTTAGAAACAGCTTAAGCAAAAGCTGAAAGAATTACACATAAAAAACAAGGAGAAAAAGCCTAGGAAAAATCAAAATGGCAAGGTAACAGGAGAAACTCTCTAGTCTTGGACAGTGGATGCTCAGGACATATGACTGGTTACAAATCCCTACTATCAGAATTTGAGGAGAAAGCTGGCCCAAGTGTTTCTTATGGAGATGGAAACTTAGGAAAAATCTTGGGATATGGCAAAATCAAAATTGGGAATGTCATCATTGAAAATGTAGCTCTGGTTGCAGGACTCAAGCATAATTTGATCAGTGTGAGTCAAATCTGTGACAGAGCTTACCATGTGAATTTCTATGAAGAACATTGTGAAATTTTCAGTAAGTCTGATGGCAAGATTGTAATGAATGGTGTAAGACATGGTAGTTTATATGAAACCAGGGTCTCCACAATTACTGATAAATCAGAAGTTTCTCTACTCAGTAAAGCATCTATAGAAGACAGATGAAACTGGCATAAAATACTTTCTCGCCTCAATTTCAAAAATATCAATGAACTTGTAAGGAGAGATCTTGTGAGAGGATTGTCCAATGCAGTGTTTACACCTGATGGCTTACGTGACTTATGCCGGAAATCCAAGTAAAGAAAAATATCTTTCAAGAGTAAAACTAAATCCTCCATTCTTAAACCATATCATCTACTTCATATTGATCTCTTTGGTCCAGTCAATGTTATGTCAATTGCCAAGAAGAGGTATGCACTTGTAATTGTTGATGAATATACATGATACACATGGGTGTACTTTCTGCACACCAAGGATGAATCTCCATCCATTCTTCTTGATCATGTGAGATAGATGGAAAAAGAATCAACATAAAGTGAAGATAATAAGAGGTGATAATGGAACTAAATTCAAGAATAGTTCTATGGAAGAGTTCTGCAAATTTAAGGGTAAAACAAGAATTTTTGCTCCTAGAAATCCACAACAAAATGGGGTTGTTGAAAGAAAGAATAGAATTCTCATAGAAGCTACAAGAACCATGCTAGAGGAAGCAAGATTTCCTACCTACTTCTGGGCTGAGGCTGTGCAAACTGCTTGCTTCACACAAAATGCAAATTTGATCAACAGGAATGGAAAAACACTATTTGAGCCGATGAGGGGAAATAAGCCAAATTTAAAGTACTTTCACATTTTTGGTTGCAAGTGTTTTGTTCTCAAAACTCAACCAGAGCAGCTAACCAAATTTTATCTAAAAGCTTATGAAGGAATTTTTGTGGGATATTTATTGTCTACAAAAGATTTCAAAGTTTATAACCTGAGAACAAGCACAGTCATGAAATCTATACATATATTTTTTGATGACAAGAAGATTATAGGTCTAGAAGATGCAGATGACCATGACAAGTTGAGATTTGAAAAATGAAGTACCATATGCTGAACAGTTAAATCCTGATTCACTAATAAATCCTGAAATCACTCCAAGCTATGATGATCTACATGACAGTGGAAATTCTTCAAATACTGAAGCATATGTTGAGGGTGAGAAATATGATTCAAATCCAGAGTCTTCTACATGTGATTCAACTCAAGGAACATAAGTAAATAAGTCATCAGACTCTCATTCCTTAAATTCTGATGAGTTAAACACTGATAATAATGAGAACACCGATTCAGGGGAGCATCAGGATATGATAGTGGTACAAGTCAATGGAATAACATAGAGTCAATACTGGTGCTATATCTATAGTAGCTAATCCAGTTAATCATTCTAGGACAAAGCACATTGATGTAAGGTATCATTTCATCAGAGAACATGCTACCAATGGTACCATTGAGCTCATCTTTGTACCAACAGAAAAACAATTAGCTGACATTTTTACTAGACCTTTGGATGAAGCAACTTTCACTAGACTTGTAGGTGAAATTAGAATGCTTAACTTTTCATCCTAAGGCAGGAATTCAGCTAATATTTTGCAGCAGATTAATCTCCAGTAAATCAAAATTAATTTGATTAAATTGGAAATTAACTGAAATATGAATTATAAATATTTCAGAAATCTCTGCATATTTGTTTTTCAAATTCAATTAACTTGGAATTTTTCAAATTCTAAGTAAACAGCTCAGTTGTTAATTTACATTCTCAATATGCAAAATTAACATAACGCAAAATTACAAAAACAAAAGTATATAGAGAATTGAGTTCTCAATAAGTGTAAATTGACTTCTCGACAAGTCATTTTAGGACTTCTCGAGTGAGTCCTCGATAAGTCAATTTACTAACTTTTTGAGTGACTTCTCGATAGGCTTAAAAGTGACTTATCGATAAGTCCTTGTAGAGTTCTCTAGTAATGTTTATTCACAAAGTTCTCTACAAGTACAATTTTTGACTTATCAATAACTCAGAACTGAGATAATTTAACTAAATAAATTATTTTGGTAAAATACTTTTGGAAAATGTATTCTATACTAAATCCTAACTCTCATCTACCTCTCCTTCTTCCAGAAGGATCCTACCTCTCTTTAATTCTGTTTTTCTCTAAATCTTTTCACACAACTCACAGAAAAGCTCAGATAATTTGTCCTACAGAAATAAGAGGTGGCTAAAGAAAGGTGATATGTGTTCATACAAATAGAGGTAGTCCTTAAATAAGGTCTAGAAATAATCATACCAGCAGGATTTATAACATGCATAATAAATGCTGATAATACAAAATCAGTATTTAAAATAAATGCCGATAAAGTGAAATCAATATTTATACCTTATGAATCTGAAAATTCAGTTGAACTCACAGTTGAAACTGTGATTATGACAGTGTGTTGTTCACTAATTATGGGAACCTACATTTGAATTGGAGAGGATTTGACCAGGTTACTGTCATGTACCATGGTCTCAAACCTTGTTCTTCTTGTAAAGAACTGACACTTGAATATGTTATATGATGCTATCAAAGGGCCTTCAGTAAAAACTGATGAAACCCCTGTGTTGTTTTTGGTGTCATCAAGATCTACCTAATCATGTAGTCTTTTACCAACTTAATGTTGTTTTTGAGTGGTAAGCATAGCTACATGAGCCATGTCACTTGATTTTGGCAACATTTGAGAAATGGATTCAAGTGTTTCGTTTTTAAGAAGAAATTTAAGATATTTTGATTGAAGGTTGACAACTTCTCTTGAGATAAAAAAGAGAGTTTCAGATAATGTACCCTGTTCCATATTATCATACTTTTGAAACATATATATAGTTAGACATTTTGATAGACAAGAACACTCAAATATCATAAGTCTCATGAGATTAGAATTAAACCTTTTATCAATTTCTTCCGTGATATCAGATGCTCCTTAATATTTGTACCTGTTCTTCTGTTTGTCATAATAACTCAAGTAGAATATCAAATTCACATGTATTAAAAATTAGAAGATGAACAATCATAATTTATAACATGCTTAAGAATAAAAGAGCTGTAATACATAAGTGATGATGTCAAAGATCACTGGAGATAACAATATCATTAGTGTCTCTGATCAAAGTATGAAGCAAGCTAGATGGACATCTGATCTAAGGAGGAGATTAATGAACTGTTATTTTTGGTAATCGGTTAAACTTGGGGCCAACCCTAAGTAAGTTGTATTGTTATCTTAATTTGTATTTTGTACTTGTAACACTTAAAGTCTGTAAAAATGCAAAAGAGCAGACTGGAGTCTTTTTCCTGAAACAATATCAAGCCTAAGGATTCTATCTGGAAGAAGATCAAGAAGATCATGCCTCAGAAGAATGTTGAAGAAGCTTGGAGTTGAATAAATCTATTTGGAGAAAAATACTCTAAGTCAAGATCTCTACAAGTCACAGATTTAATGTTATAGAGAAGTCATTCGAGAACTCTAGAATGGCTTATCGAGAAGTCAGGATAGCTACTAGAGAACTCAGGAAGATATCGACAAGCCAAATTGAAGAACTGAATATTGGAGATATCGACAAGTCATTCCTTCACTAGAGAACTCAGAGCTGTCGAAAAGTCTACATTCAGTAGAGAACTCTGAGTTATCGATAAGTCAAGTTCCACTAGAGAACTCAGAGATATCGATAAGTCAAAATTCACTAGAGAACTCTGAGATATCGACAAGGTAAATTTTGGCTAAAGAATTCTGAGGTATCAACAAGTCAAGAAGCCACTCGAGAACTAAAAATTATCGATAAGTCAAAGTGTAGATGTGAAGACTAGAGATATCGACAAGCTGAAGACCTCTACAAGCCAAACTAAATATGGAGTGCTAGAGATCTCGATAAGCCTATATACTTATCGAGATGTCAAGTGTTCTATATACCTAAACCGGAGATCTTGATGTACAGTCTCAAAGTACAAGGTTGTAGATCAGTTCAATATCCAAGATAAACAATCAACAAACAATCCAACAGCTAGATTGACAAGTCTACAAAAAGCAGCTTGAAGAGTGTGCAAGATCAATGGCAAAGATTAACTGACAGAGGAAGATTAAAGTGAACACGGGATGCTAAAGATATGCTAAGCCAGAAATGGAAGATCTGCTTTTCTATAAATAGAAATGACAAGTGAAAGTTTAGAAAAGCTAATAGCATATTTTATTATCCACTGTGTAAACCAACATTTAACTAAGTTATAAAGTTAACACTGGTCCTTTAGTTAAAAGCAACAATTTAGATCAGATTTCTTGTAGCACTCTCAAGAAGAAGCTGAGCTCTTTAACATCAAAGAGCTTAGAAATTTTGTAGCAAAACAGTCTTAATTTTAATATAAAATTAAGTGAGTTTTGAAGATCTGTGTTCTTTACTTTCTGCAAGTTTAAATTCTGCATGAACACTTTTCTCTAAAAGATTTAATTTACTTTGTTCAACCATTAACTTTTAAGAAAAGCCTAAAAACAGTAAAACACATTCACCCCCCTCTATGTGTTATTCATTACCTAAAAAGTGGTATCAGAGCAAAATCTGAAAGTAAACAGATTTAAGATCTTGGAAGAATGAATATACAGAAAATCAGTAGCATCAAAATTCCTACCCTTGACAAAGCTAACTACACTCTTTGAAAAAAGAAAATGATGTTGTTCATCAAGATGGCCAATCCATTCTACATTCCGATCCTCAAGGATGGACCTTTCATTCCTACGGTTAGAATCGAGGAATCTACAGATGGAGACAGGATTATCCCAGCTCTTTATGCTTCAAAAGATTATGCTGAGTATTCTGACCCTGAAAAGGAGAAAGTCTCCTTGGATAGTAACTTGCAATTAATATTGATTGAGTCACTTGACAATGTGATGTACAACAACATTGTCAACTGTGACATTACCAAGCAAATATGGGAAAAGATTGAGATCGTCTGTGAAGGAAGTGAAGAAGTTAGTTCAAACCAAAGAAGAATACTGATTTCACAATATGAGGGTTTCATGGCTAAGCCAAAGGAAAGCATTACTGATGTGTTTGAAAGATTCAATAAGTTGATAAATGACTTGCAACTTCATAACAAATACTATGAAGCTGAAGAAGTGAATCTAAAGTTCCTGCTTACTCTCTTTGATCATTTGGAACATAAATCTCAGCAATCAGGGAAGGGAGAGACTTAAGCAGAATAACAGTGGAAGTTCTATATGGAATTCTCAAAACATATGAACTAGAGATGATTCAAAGACAATCATTGAGATCTGGTCAAGGACATGTTGTGGATGGCTCAAGTGCTTTAATTGTAAATGAAAGTCAAACATCCAATGATGAACCAAGATCTCAAACTCCAGTTGCCTCAGCAAGATAGCAAAGAACAAATGATTCACAGGAACAAGTCATTCTGGAATTGGTAAAAGATGAGTTCTATACTCTTGAAGAACTGGATGAGCTAGATCAATCAATGGCTTATTTGACTAGGAAATTCTCTAATATTAGAGTAAAGAAGCCAAGATACTTCAAGAATAAAGGACAGTCTTTCAACAAAGACAACAGCTGGAAGGAAAAAGGGAAGTATAATTCTGATAGCAAGAATGGCTACAAAACTGGATCTGTTGACAGATCTAAGATAAGGTGCTTCAATTGTGATGAACAGGGTTACTTTGCTACAGAATGCAGGAAACCCAAGAGGGTAACAAAATATAAAGCTTATCTTGAACTTGAAGTAAAGTATGAAGCTCTTCTGAAGAAACAACAAAGCAAAGTTTATATTGCAGAAGGTAAAAGTTGGGATGACTATAAAATTGATGAAGATGAAGAACTTGGAAACTATGCACTCATGGCTTTGGAGCAAGGAGAATCATCCTCATTTAAATCACAGGTACCAACTCTTACCACCACTGATTTAAATGTGAATCAATATAAGGAAACTATTGAGAAGATGAGCACAAAAATGTTTCACATCCATACAAGCATGATTGCTGCTAATGAAGAAGTTAACAAATTAACAAAGATACATGAGAAGCTTGAGAATGAAAAACAAGGAACTAAATTGTTGACAATGAAGCTTGAAGTTTTGAAACAAGAAAATGGTTATTTGAAGAACAAGCTCAAGTGTGCAAATGAAATTGAGTCTACATCAGAAAGGGAAAATGCACAACAATCATTGAACTCTATTTTATCTGAAACAACTCACTCTACTTTTGCTAAATCAGTTAACAAGAAGAAAGTACCCAACACTGCTTGGGTCACTAAACATACCTGAATCTCATTGTGTGCAGGGCAAAGTGAAGAAAGTCATATGGATCATTGAAAGTGGATGCTCCAGACATATGTGGTGTGAGGAGTAGTGACACTACTTTAAAAGAATATAGAGATTAAGTGTTATTTGTTATATTTTGCAGGTGCACAGAGTACACAAGAAACAGCTGTTGAACAACATTATGTTGATCCTCGCTCTGATATATCAAGTGCTGATAATCTCCCTGCAGGTCTAAGTACTGATACTTTCCTGCAGTCCATTCAATCTACTATTCTGCCACATAAAGCAATCCCTATTTTTGCTGAAAAATAGTCCATTAACTCCACTATTCCATCACCTGAAATTCTCCCTATTGTTGTTGAAGATGTAGTAGCACAATAGTCCATTCATAAAGATCTATTCTTACAGGGTCACCACAGCACTCTACAGGTACTGAGGTTTTGGAGGTAAATTTTGAAGCTCCAGTTCATTTATCTACAATTCTTTAAGATGTGGAGCTCAATGCTCATGGTATGGAAGCTTCTGAAGCTACTAGATCACATATAGCACCAATTTCTGATTCTATCTGCTGGGAATATATTGTGAACTTGATGATAAGTTAAACAAAATACCTTAGTAGATTTAACTTAGTGAAATTTGTAGCTCTCGATGGATGATCTAATATAGTTCCGATGGATGAACTTTATAGTCCCGACGGATGACAATTTGACATCCATCGAGAGTGTAGCTTATGTAACAAATAAGTACTGTAGCTCATTTATGCAAATAACATGTTTTAGTCTGGTAGATTGTGTAGGGTTCTCTAAGTCATGTTGACTTCTAGATTGATATGCAGAATAGGTTGACTAATTATAAATATGAGATGTCTTGTAATTCTGTATAAATGAAATAGAGTCAAGTGGCAGATTGACTCCCGATAGATGATCTACAAGACTCCCGATGGATGACCAACATAGTCCCGACGAAAGATCAAATTCAAAATAGTTGTTGACAGTGACAACACAGTCACATGTGTTGGGTGTTTGCAAAAGGAATGTGGCAGCCTGTTAAGCAGGATTTTGAGAACAAAGAAGTATTACCATTTAATACAAATGTGAAGATATTCAAAGATGCTGGAATAGAGTAGTGAAGCAGAATGGAGTTAGGCTAGATATAGTTTTATTTTATAATCTTGTCTTACTGTCATGTAAACTTGGTGATATATAAACCAAGTGTAGCAAGTAGAATACAAAACTAAGCAAACACATTTTAAGAGAGATAGAAAAAGCTGTACTTGTCAAGAATTTCTCTGTAGTTTGTTTGTTCAACTTGTAAAGCAGCTGTGAGCTATTCAAAACTTCACAGAGTTCTCAAACTGATATATATATATATATATATGTATATATATATCTGGTGGATACATTCAAATCCACCAGAAAGTTTTAAAGCTTGTGTTTTATTACTTAGTATTTTAATTTCTATTATTCTTTCATTCCACACTATTGCAAATCAAACACTGTTATATATATTAAGTTAGAACAATTTTAAAATCTCAAAAAGTATCCAGAATTACATTCAACCCCCCCTTTATAATTCTTGTTGTATTGTTAGGGAATAACAATTGGTATCAGAGCAAGCTCTTGAAGCACAAAGAGTGTAAAGATCACAACAAACAACAAGATGAACAAAAAGGATGTTGGAGTGAAAATCCCATTTCTGGACAAAGACAATTATCACCACTGGAAGGTGAAGATGCACCTACATCTTCTTTCCCAAGATGAGGCCTATGTGGACTGCATAGAGAGAGGTCCTCATGTACCAATGAGAGCTGCAACTGGCAATGAACCATCTGTTCCAAACCTAGGCATGAATGGTCAGACCCTGATATTGAGCAAGTCAGGAAGGATAAGAAGGCCATGAATATATTGTTTAATGGAGTCGATGGTGATATGTTTGATAACATCATTAACTGTAAAACTGCCAAAGAGGTTTGGGACACAATCCATATTATTTGTGATGGTACTGAGCAAGTAAGGGAGAACAAGATGCAACTCATAATTCAACAATATGAGCATTTCCACTATGAAGATAGTGAGTCACTCACTGATATATTTAATAGATTTCAAAAGCTACTAAATGCTCTAAAGCTGCATATAAGAGTCTATCAAACAAAAGACTCTAACCTCAAGTTCCTTAGTTCTCTTCCAAAGGAGTGTAAGCCAATGACAGTCTCATTAAGAAATTCACAAGATTACAAAGAGTTCACCTTGGAGAGACTGTACAGCATCCTGAAAACCTATGAGCTTAAAATAGAGCAAGATGAAAGGATGGAGAAAGGAAGGAAGAAAGGAGGGTACATAGCACTGGTTGCTGAGTTAGAGAATGAGAAAGAGATGAAGGTAAAAGCTGTTGAGTCTACATCAAAGGCCTGTGAAAGCAAGGGTAAAGGGCCGGTAGCTAAGAATGAAGATCAGTTGAGTCAAGAGGACATGGATGATATTGATGAGCATTTAGCATTCTTATCCAGAAGATTTTCCAAGCTCAAATTCAAGAAGAATTTTGGAGTAGCCAAGCCAAATAGAAACATGGTTGATAAATCAAAATTCAAGTGCTTCAAATGTGGCTTGGCAGGTCATTTTTCTAGTGAGTATAGAAAGTCTGATTCCAGCAAAAAGAAGTTTGAGCCTGTTGATTACAAGCAAAAATACTTTGAGTTGCTCAAGCAAAAGGAAAGGGCTTTCATCACACAGGAGAATGACTGGGTTGCGGATGGAGTGGATGAAGATGAAGATACAAGCTATGTCAACCTAGCCCTGATGGCCAAATCAGATGAAACAAAGACCAGTTCCTCAAGCAATTAGGCAATCACAACAAACCTAGCACATTTATCTAAAGCTGAGTGTAATGATGCAATAAATGACATATCTACTGAATTATATCACCTGCGTGTTACACTTAAGTCCCTCACTAAAGAAAATGCTAAAATTAAAGAAAACAATTTATTTTTAAGTGAGAGGAATAATGTGCTAGAGTCTCAGTTTATTGAATTTGAAAAATTGAGAATTGAGTGTAAGATTTCTAAGGATGAATTAACTGAGTCCTTGAAGAAAGAAGAGATTTTAAAGAAGTAGCTTGAACGAGAACAGGAAGTGATTAAGGCATGGAAATCATCTATAGATGTTCATGCTCAAATCACTAAAGTTCAAGGTATTGAGTCCTTTTGTGATGCATCCTAGAAGAAAAGTAAAGAGAAGCTTGAGTCCAATTTGGTTGAAGGATTGTTGACAGATGTGGACTTGACGGATGATGAAAATCATCTGTCGGATAATAAAGAGGATTATCCGTCGAGAGACAAAGAGCCACATTCGTCGGTTGTGAGTAAACCTGTTAGCAAAACTAAGCTAGCTAAGTTAAACGAGAAATATGGATCAGTTTCTAAAAACTTTATTTCAGGAGAATCGAGTCAAGTTAGAAAAGAAAAGAGACTTAATGTTGGGTATCTGTCTATCAAGCAATTGAATGACAAATTAGAAAAGATTGAGGTTAAACAAAAGCTAAAAAGAAAAACAATAGAAATGGGAAAGTAGGTATTAACAAACATAACAACTACACACCTGATAAATATGCACCAAGAAAAATCTGTGTTAAGTGTAGTAGTGTTAATCATTTGTCTGTTAATTGCAAACTTGCTATGCCTACTCTCATGTCTGCACCCTCTTCTTTTCCTAACATGACTGTCATGCCTACCATGCCTATGAATGCTATGTCTACTCAGAATATGAATGCATAATTTGCTAATATGCCATTTGCACCTAATCCTTATTATGCTGCATTTAGTATGCCAAAAATGTCATTTAGCATGCCTTACTGGAATAACATGTTTACAAATAGCATGCCTTTTCCTGTTAATCAAAATGTGCATGATAATTCTGTTTTAATGACTGGTTTCAAGGGTCCAACTTAAATGACTAAGGATGAATCTGAAATCCCCAAGTCAAATGTGGTCAAATCTAAGAAACCAAAGAAAAGGGCTAACAAGGCAGGACCCAAGGAAACTTGGGTACCAAAATCAACTTGATTTGATTTTGATGTGTGGAGGGAAACCTAAAGAATTTTTGGTATTTGGATAGTGGTTGCTCAAGGCACATGACTGGAGATTCTACCATGCTCATTGAGTTCAAGGAAAGAGCTGGCCCAAGTATTACTTTTGGAGATGACAGCAAGGGTTATACTGTGGGACATGGCTTGATTTCAAAAGATAATGTCATCATTGAAGAGGTTGCCCTAGTGGATGGTCTCAAGCATAATTTGTTGAGTATCAGCCAGCTTTGTGATGAGGGCAACTCAGTTACTTTCAATTCAGAAGCCTGTGTTGTGACAAACAAAAAGAGCAACAAAGTGATTCTCACTGGAGTAAGAAAAGGAAATGTGTACTTAGCTGATTTCAACTCATCAAATGCAGAATCAGTAACTTTTCTTCTCAGTAGAGCAAGTCAAGATGAAAGTTGGCTATGGAACAAGAAGTTGTCCCATCTAAACTTCAAGACCATGAATGAGCTTGTCAAGAAAGAATTGGTTAGAGGAGTTCCTCAAGTGGAGTTTACTAAGGATGGATTGTGTGATGCCTGCCAGAAAGGAAAGCAGATTAAAGCATCATTCAGAAAGAAGCTTGATTCAATAATTGAAGAACCTTTGCAACTGTTGCACATGGATTTGTTTGGACCAGTTAATATATTGTCTATATCAAGAAAAATATTTTGCCTAGTAATTATAGATGATTTATCAAAGTTCTCTTGGACATATTTTCTGAAATCCAAAGATGAAGCTAGTGAAATCATCATCAATCACATAAGGCAAGTCAACAATCATCCTGACTTCAAAGTGAGAAGAATCAGGAGTGACAATGGAATTGAGTTCAAGAACTCTGTGATGAGATCATTTTGTGAAGAGAATGTAATTATACATGAGATTTCTGCAGCTAGAACTCCTCAACAAAATGGAGTGGTGGAAAGGAAAAACAGATCTCTAATTGAAGCTGCAAGGACAATGCTTGAAGAATCAAAGTTACCAACAAATTTTTGGGCTGAAGCTGTGAATACTACATGCTATACTCAGAATATTTCTTTGGTTAATCAAGCCAAATGTATGACCCCTTATCATTTGTTCAAGAATAGGAAGCCAACTCTAAATTTCCTACATGTCTTTGGCTGTAAATGCTATATCTTAAGGCATCAAACTGATCAACATGGAAAGTTTGATGCCAAAGCATATGAAGGAATTTTTGTTGGATATGCTGTTGGAAAAGCATATAGAGTCTACAATCTAAGAACAAACATTGTTATGGAATCAATACATGTTGTGTTTGATAATAAAAATATTGAAGGATTGCAAGATGGAGATTTTCATGAAAGCCTCCAGTTTTATAATGTTGAGATGGTTAGTGATGACAGTGATGAGGAAAGTGATCAAGAAACAGTGGCTTAGGATAGAGCAGAAAAATCTATAACTAATGAAGCCCATAATTCAACATCTGTCGAGTTACAAAATGCTTCATCCGTCGGTAGACAATCTACCTCATCCGTCGGTAGGCAATCTGCTTCATCCATCGAGATACAAAGTGCATCATCCGTCGGAACAATGAGAGAAGCTGAGAGTCAAAATAGATCACCTATAGAAAGTACCCCTTCCTCAAATCAAAGATTCACAAATTCAGGGGGAGTTTCTCATAATCAAAACTCAGTCACACATCAAGAAAACAATGAGGCCTCTTCATCTAGAGCTAATCTACCTCAACAAAGAAAATGGACTAAAGATCACCCTTTTGAGCTCATTATTGGTGATGCATCTTCTAGAGTTCAAACTAGGAAAGCAACTCAAGAAGAGTGTCTGTATAGCAGCTTCCTTTCAAAGGAAGAACCAAAGAAGGTAGAAGAAGCTCTATTGGATCCTGATTGGATTTTAGCTATGCAGGATGAGCTAAACCAATTTGAAAGGAACAAGGTATGGAAACTGGTACCCAAGCCTAAAGGAAAGAATATAATTGACATCAAGTGGGTATTCAGAAATAAGATGGATAAAAATGGCATAGTTGTCAGGAACAAAGCTAGATTAGTTGCTAAGGGCTATTTTCAACAAGAAGGGATATATTTTGATGAAACTTTTGCTCCTGTTGCAAGACTTGAAGCCATGAGAATTTACTTAGCCTATGCAGCCCACGCCAATTTCAAGGTCTATCAGATAGATGTCAAAAGTGCCTTTCTGAATGGAGATTTGGAAGAGGAAGTCTATGTCAGTCAGCCTCCTAGTTTTGAAGATCCAAGTTTTCCAGAATATGTCTACTATCTTTTGAAAGCACTTTATGGATTGAAGCGAGCACCTAGAGTCTGGTATGACACCTTATCAAAGTTTCTTTTGGAAAATCACTTCACAAGAGGTACTGTTGATGAAACTTTATTCTTTAGAAATGTTAATGACTCTAGTATACTTATTCAAATTTATGTAGGTGATATTATATTTGGCTCTACAGATGAAAAACTTTGCAAAAAGTTTGCCAAATTGATGCAAAGTAAGTATGAAATGTGCTTGATGGGAGAACTAACTTACTTTCTTGGTTTACAAGTAAAGCAAGTTAGTGATGAAATATTCATTAGTCAAACTAAATACATTTATGATCTTTTAAAGAAGTTTAATCTAATGGATTGCACATCTGCAAAAACTACCATGGCCAATACAACTAAACTTGAATTAAACACTACTGAAAAGTCTGTGGATATTTCAAGCTATAGGGGCATGGTTGGCTCACTTCTGTACTTAACAGCTAGTAGGCCAGATATAATATTTGCTACATGTCTTTGTGCTAGATTTCAGGTTGATCCTAGAGAATCTCATTTAGTAGCTATTAAGAGAATTTTCAGATATCTCAAGGGAACACCAAAACTTGGCATTTGGTACCCTAAAGGATGGTTTTGATCTAACTGGTTATTCAGATGCAGATTATGCAGGTTGTAAAATAGATAGAAAAAGTACAACAGGAACCTGTCAATTTCTAGGGAACAAGCTTGTGTCCTGGTTCAGTAAAAAGCAAAATTCAATTTCTACTTCTACGGCTGAAGCTGAATATACTGTTGCTGACAGTTGTTGTACACAGATTTTATAGATGAAAATCCAATTGTTGGACTATGGTCTACATGTGGACAAAATTTCTATTTTCTGTGATAACACAAATGCAATTGTCATCAATAAAAATCCAGTACAACATTCAAGAACAAAGTACATAGACATCAAATACCACTTCATTAGGGAACATGTGATGAATATTACTGTGGAACTTCATTTTGTTCTAAGTGAAAAGCAGCTTGCAGATATCTTTACCAAGCCACTTGATGAATCCACCTTTTCCAGGTTGTAAGTGAGTTAGGTATGCTTAATTATTGTAACGTCTGGAAAATTTACGTCTGTATTATATCATATTTATAATAAATTATGTGTATTAATGTGTTATTATGAGTAATTATCGGTCAAACCCTAATTGCTACATTTTACGTGTATTCTGTGTTATTCCGGTATTTTTAAGATATTTTTCAGATATTCTATTTTGCATTCATAAGTTTCATTTCAAACGTTTTACGACCCAAACCATGATTTTAAAGCCAGTATTTCAAATAAAATAATGGGTCTTATTTTTCATTAAACGGCCTTTACCATTGCATTATTCTGAACATCTACATATTTTATAAATTTTCTCGTTTTGCGAAAAATGATTTTTCCGGGCCCCATTGGGTGTTAAAAACCCCACAAAAATTACATTTTTATTTTTATAAAATTATAGGACTTTTATTTATACCATTTCTTTGTATTTTTGCATTATTCACAATTTTTGGGAAATTTTGACATATATATTGCATATATAAAATATTTATAAATTAAATTTTAATACCCAAAAATTATAAAAATTAGGGCCAAATATTTTTATTAGATGTATAATTATCCCCTTAATTTTATTTAGGAGTATTAATTTTGCAGCTATAAATACCCTAATTATTATTAATTTAATTAATGAAAAATCAAAAAATTCTGCAATTATTCCCAATTTCCAGAAATTAGGGTTTGGTGTTCTTGACTTCAAGCAGAGATTTGATCGTGATTCTGATCTCGAAATCAAGCATGTAAGTAGTCGTTGCAAAGCTCTTGATCTCTACTTTCGATTGGTACAATCAATTTCATGTTTTATATCGTCGATTTTCAATTCATATTTTTAGGGTTTATAGTCGAATTAGGCGTTTTTGATTCGTGAATTGTTTGATGTTTTGGTTGATCTAGATAGCTTTATCTCGAGTTTAGGAATGATTTCATATATTTATTTTGATTATATAACCCCTGGAAGTGGTTCCTGAGTTCTTGTGTTTTAGAAAATTTTGAATTCGTTTTTGTTAATTTCTGGATGTTTGTGATTGTTGTGGCCTATTGGGATCGATTAGGGAGCTCTGTAGGTTCGATTTTATGTATTAATCGATAGGTTTGGTTGTATTTTGGGGGAGATGCGATTTTCCGGTGAAGCCACCAGAGAAGCTTCGGGTGGTGATCGGAGAAATTGAAGGAGGGATGGAGAGGGGTGGTTGACGGTGCAGATGAGTTCTTAGGAGCATCACGGATCGATTCCAACCGAAATCGAGGGTCACAGCTTTGATATGGCACTCCGGCGAGGCTACCAGAGTTTACGTTGGACGACGGCCGGTTCCGGTCGTTTCCCTAGTTTCCGTCACCGGCGAACCGACCCGGTTCGTGTTCTTGAAGACCCGGTGTCAATCCGGTTGGTTGACCCGGTTTCAATCCATTAAAACCCTAATCCCTTTTCTGATTTATGTTTCCAGAATTTTAGAATTTAGTTTTATTTTTATAAAAATAGAAATTATTTTTAATAATCCTAAAAATCAATTTAAAATTAGTTTTAAATTCTGTAAAATATTATTAATAGTTTCTGAATTATTTTCTTAAATTAGAAATTCAAATTTAGTTATTTAATTGATTATTTAACTATTTATTTATTTATTTACCTATTTAATTATTATTTAATAGTTAAGTAAATAATTAAGAATTAAGGATTAAAATTTACCGAATATTACGAGAAAAGATTCGATAATTAGGGAATAAAACGAGTAACTCGTAGTTATATGGGTAATTGAACGATAAGTTCGATTATTATTATTCGGACGATAGTTAATTATTCGTAAAGTATCGTAATAATTATTCGTAATGAATAATTAAGTCTAGGTAGTTGATGTAAATCATATAAATTATAATAAAAAAAAACCGTAATGTGTTAATAATTATACGAGAGGGGTGAATAGCTCGTATTAATGCGAATAGTTGATCGGTGAATTGAATTCTGATTCGAATAATAGCTTATTTATTCGATAGTTATCGTAACAGTTGATTGTATCGATTATTTATTTGTAAATAATCGATCTAATCGAGTAAGTAATAATAAATTGTAGATATTTATAATAAATTGTAATTAATCCTAATAATTAGGGATTAATTATTTTAGATTAATAAATAATTACTTATTAGTTATTTATTAGTTATTTGTTATCTATTAATTATTTAAAAGTGATTAAATATTTCGATAATTAATCAAATAACTTTCAATAAATCATAACATATTCATTGTAATTCCAAAAATTATAAAAAAATTGTTTTTGACTCTGTTTTTTTTTCTTAAATAATAATTTAAAAAAAATTAGGGTTTAAAATTAGTAATAATTATTTATATTGAATAATAAATTGAATTAACAGTGTTTAATTGATAATAATTAGACCGTTAGTCCGATTTGAGCGAAACGAAAGCCCTTTGACTCAGAAAAATGAATTCTTTTCATTAAAAATAATATTAAAGCTTAATTTCTTCTAGAAATTAGTTACTTTATTAATTGTTTGATTATCAGTCGAAGTGCGTGCCGAGACGAGTCCGAAAAAAAATCCGGAAAAATGGGAAATGAGGCAGATGGTGATCGGTGGAGCAATCAGCGAGTCGATTTTGATTCTAAAAAATTATTTTAACTATAAAAATGATTATGTGCTTATGTGCTTATGTGTATTATGTGGTTAATCGAGTCTTACTTGTTTATATGTAATATACGAGTCAGTTGTCGGCGCATGGGTAGGCAATAGGAACGAAATGAAGTCGATTCAAAATGCAATTGAAGTATGAAATGACTTAACCAGTCTATTTTTGTTAACAGAAGCTAAGACCAGCAAGGCATGTCGAGTAGGTGATAGAAGAAAGTGATTGCAGTGAGTCGCATAGAAGGCAAGTTTCTCCCCTATTCTATTTTCAGAATAGTGACATTCTCTTCAGGTTCTTATTACGCTTGCACTCTTTTAATTCTCTTGTTCATAATTCATTTCGATTTTTGCTTATCCTTTTCATTTGACTTTATTGTTCATATTCCAATTGTTACTCATAATTATTGATATATTCTGGTGATTAGAATATGTCGAAGCATACCGATTGTTCCAGTTGCTATTTCAGGGACTGGATAATGATACTTTGGGGATTAAGTTTACTTAATCCTAAGGACCGGGACATAACCGGATCCTTGAGATGGGCCGTAGTGCCTGGGTGCCCGATAGGATCTATATAGTGAGATATAGATCTGCACTGTATCTTGGCTGATCAGCAGGGTACATATGCGAACTTGAGTCCAGTTTAGTTCATTTGTACTTGCCAGTAATGGCCTTCTTTCTATTCTCGTGGGGTTATATCTTTGCAGATGTACCCGGGTCACAGTTTCATTTAAAATGTTTTAACACTGTTTATATTTTGCGGACTTGTTGAGCAATTTTTGGCTCACCCTTTTTATTGTTATTCACCTTATTGTTTTCAGTTAAGAAGGAATATGAAACCCATCAGGACTCGAGTGGTAAAGAAGCGGGTCAAGCCTCGGGATCCTCTCATACCCAAGGTATTGATCCCAATCCAGGAAGAAAGCTTTGAGTTGCCCGAACATGTGGAGTGTTGATAGATAATATGTGTGTTTGAATAAAAGATGAACTTAGTTTATAACTGATTAGAAAATGGTTTGTAATAAAGAGAGTTTGTGAGATGTTGAATTTGGTTTGTAATAAAAGTAGATAGTGGTTCTTGTTTTCATACTTCAACCTAAAAAGATCCTGGTTAGTGTTAAATGGGTTTTACTTTTATTTTTTTATTATTTGTTAATCAGATTGTACAGTTTTGGAGATTAGCTAGTAACCCCAGACTTATACCCCGGGTCTGGAGTTCGTTACAATTATCCTTGAATCCTTTCTGATATTTTTGCAAGTTACAATGCAGCCAGAAACTCAATTAATTTTTCAGTTTTAGATGAAATTTTGGCCAAGTCAAAATTTACCTCCTGACGGATGTTCATTATCCATCGAGTTTGATCATCCGTCGGAATAGAATATCTTAATAAAAATCAATTACCTTTATGGATTATTTTATACCCGACGGATAATTATTTTATTCTCATCCGTCGAATTGTCTCAATCTTAGCCGTTAGAACTCTGAACATTATCCATCAGATATACTTACAGTCTGTAAGTATATCACGATGGATAATTGACAGAATTTTGACAGTTTATTTTTTTAAATGGCTATTTTGGGCTATTTTGATTGGTTACTTTATTTTACTTTATTACTTTTGACAATTTATTTTTAAGATGGTATAAAAGCAAAATCCATTTTCATTCTTTTCATTTATCACTCTCAAATCAATTGCTCTAACTCTCCTCTTCTACAAAGCAAGTACTCTCTCTCTTTCAACAAATTTCCTCACCTTAACAATGGCACCAGTAGTCTAAATCATATCTCAGTCTGGATTTATCTATGAGAAGAATAACTTTGTATCTCTTTTGAACAAGGAAATTCCGGCGTCTGAAGATTTTCACAAAATGATGGATTTTATGAAAGGTTGCAAACTCGGTTATGCTATGCTGGAATCACCCACAATCTACAATAAAGTTGTGGATGAGATATGGACAATTGATGTGTACCAGTCTACAGACAAAACCATAACTTTCACACTCAAAGGTAAGCAATTCTGCATTAACAGTGACATAATTCAAGCATGCTTTAAGATTCTTGAAAACACTACTATTGTTCCACACACAGATACTAATTTAATTACCATGATTAACTCTATTGGCTATGCACTTCCTACCTCTAAGTTGAGTGAGATTAGAAAGCTAGGTCTTGGAAAGGAATGGAGTTATTTGTGTGATGTAGTTACCAAGGTGTTTTCTGGAAAAATAAGTAATTTTGATTCTGTCAATACTGCCATGCTTAACATGCTTTATATGTTGGTTACTAATAATTATCATAATTTCAGTGACATGGTTATGTTTGATCAAGGCTATAAGTTAGGGGAAGTTAATAAGAGAGGTAAAAGTGTCTATTATGCTAGATTCTTTATGATTCTTGCTAACCATCTTATTGAGAATATTGATATTGAGAACCCAACCAACAAACTGGATTGTTGGGTTCAAGAAAGGAGAATAATTGCAGATCTGAACAGAGCAAGTCACCACAAAGAGGTGCCTCTCTTCTACTTTCCAATCATGGAGGGCCCTCAGGTAAGTGAGGTAAGCACCACTGTCTCTACTCTTCCAACCTCATAAATTTATTTGCCTTTAAGTGTAGCTATGGCATTTATGTCAATGACCCAACATATGCCTACCCAAGCTACCAAAACAAAAACTTCAGAATCCAAAACAAGGAAAGCCCCGTCTGGTTTCTCTCAAAAGAAACCAGTTGCAAAATCTACCAAACCTAAAGAAGGGATTGTGAAGGGTGGTGAGATAGGTGAGGGATAGGGTGAAAATCAAAGAAACCCTAAGGATAAGGTTGGTGAGGTAAGTGTACCCAAGCCTAGCCATACCACAGTTTCCCAACAAATTATGGTAGTTAATAAGGAAATTAGCACAACTCTAGTTTCATCCTGCTAAAAGGATGTTACTATTGAAACAAGCTCCCAACCAGGAGCACAGGCCAAGAGGGTAAGGGACATAAGTTCACCTCAAACCTATGCCAGAAAGAAGAGATCTAAAACCCTTGGGGATGCACAGGAAACACACACAGTGCAAACTGGAGCTAAAGACTCAGTCACTGCACCATCTCAAAGTCAGTTTGATGTAGCTCCAATAAATATGGAGTCACAGCCAAAATCTTTAGTAATAGAAGCACCACAAACACCAAACTCTCCCATAAATTCTCTGGATGTGGATATGATCAACACATCAATTCCTGATTCCCCTTCTTTAACTCTGTTGGGGAAGCCAAAATCTAGTGCAAGTGAGCATCATCTTTTGGATGATTTGTTGGCTCACTTGCCAATTCTTTCAGGAACTGTTGAAACATCTGTGCCCAAATTTTCATCAATCTGCACAAAGTCCATAATAGTTACTACTCCAAAATCATTCATTTCTTCTATTCTGATGGATATTGTTCATCCGTCGGTTCGTGATTGTATCATGACGGATGTGCCTAACAGCAGTCATCCGTCGACTATCAGAACTACTACCCCGATGGATGTTTCTTATTCGTCGGTACTCTCTACACACACTAAAATTTCAACAATTGTTACAAGTGTAGATGAGTTAGTAGTTGTACAATCACTCTTAGGACTGAGGGAAGGGAGTGAAATGAGTGAGAGGCTGGGTTGCTCCCAGGAAAAAGGAGAGGAAAAGAATGAACTCATGCAGGCTATTTCTTCCAGCCTGGAAAAAGAGAGTGAGAGGAGTCCCACCTTAGAAGGTGAAGGTGAGGGTGGGAGCCAAGGGGAGCCCTTGATGCAATAAAAGAGAGAAAGTGAGAGAAATTCAGGTACATGAGTTATAAGGATGGAAACCATTGCTAGTGAATCAATGAATGTCAGTGATGCAAAAAGGAAGAGACTATTTCAACAAGAATATCAAGCTGTCATAGATTCTATCCCCTGGATGCTGAGACATTTAATCATCTTGTTCCAGCTTATCAAACTCTAGCTAGACTGGGCAATGAGGATGCTGAGAGGATGCTGAACCTAGTGCATACAACTGCTTCCCTACAAAGGGCAAAGAATGCAATCACTGCTATGCCATCTACAACTAGTAGTGATCCTGAATTAGCTGCAGACTCTTTTAGGGATGATGGTGAAGATGTGAAGGATGACAGCATGAGCATAGGGGGGGGATGCAGATATTCCTTCCTGGATGCTGACTAAAGAGTGTTCACATTCACATCTCCAATTCACCTTATTCAAGCTTTTTTATGACACCCAAACAGCGATTCAGGCATCCACAAGTGCCAGCACTAAAAGATTACTCACAGCTACAAGTGCACAAGATTCAAGCTCTCCAACACAGTCAAAGTGTGGATGAAATGAAGCAAGACATTTCTAAAGTCAAACAAGATTTTGTGGCAAGGTTGGATGCCATACTTCCAGGAACCACCATGACTGAGATAGCTCAAAAGCTAAGGAAAGAAGCTGATCTTAACATAAAGGTTGAGGCTATGGACTCTAGCTTGTCTAATGTGGAGAAGTTAGTGGCTAACATACTTGCAAATCAGGAAGCTCAGACTGCTCTGCTCCAACAGTTGGTGGCTGCACAACTCCCTTCTTCTCAACAACTTGATGCTAACAAAAAGGGGGAGAAAGGCTCATCAAGTGAGGGGGAAACTGCTCAGCATTCAAGTCAGCAAAGTAATTGTGCCAGTAATTGCTTTCACTAAGCCACCAGCTGTGGATAGCATTGATCTCATGAATCTAGTAGCAGCAAAACTGGAATCAAATGACAAACTGATAAAGATTGATGTAGTAGCAGCTGCGAAGGATCTAGATGATAAATGGAAGTAGATTGATATAGACATTCAAAAGAAATTTGGTCAGATACAGAAACCAGACAAGACTTTTCATCACCACTCACAAGTCACACAAATCCCAGTGAATGAAATGTGTCTTGGTAGCTTGGAAAAAGGCCAAACTTCATGCATCAAATCTCCAAAAGCCAATCTAATTCTGAAGCCTAAAAGGAACTATTCAAATTTCTCAGACAAAAACCTTGTGGATCTTATGTTTAAGACACCTAGGCCAGATGAAAAGAAGCTGTTGACAAGGTCCATAACATTCTACAAAGATCCATCTGATTTAGTGCAAAAGAAAAAATTGCCAAAATTTACAGGAATTGAAAAGAGATCTGTGTGGTGGCTGGATACCCTCAGTTTACAGCAGCAAAAAGGGAAGAAAAAGAAAGAATTAAGCAAGAAAAGAGGCAAGCTGCTATAGATGCTAAGAAGCTCAAACGGAAGAAAGAGCAAGCTGCTATAGTAGCCAAGCTTCAAGCTGTGAAAGCTGCAACTGAAATCTCTGAAAAACCAAATGTGGAAACTGAAACTCAGGATCAAAAAGTGCATAATGAACCTCAACAAACAAAGAAACCAAGATACAAGCAAAGAATCAAGAGAAAATTGAACTTCAGTGATGAAGAAATGGAAGACTATATTCCCAAACAGTCTACAACTTCACTCAAACATCCAAGCCCTCAGTGGTAAATGAGGAATTCAAGGTGGATCCAACAAAGAACTTTCATGGTGAGCCTATTATTCCCAAGGATAAGCCTATAGACTGGGAAAGTATGCCAATTCCTGAACTAAATTTACCTATCTTCAACAATCCAAAGAAAATAAAGACTAGAGCAATCAAGAAAGTGAAGCCTGTAACTCTTAAATCCAAGACTCTAACCAAATCTCAACCTACAGTCAACAAGGGAGATCTCTTATATATCTGTGACATCCAGGAGTTTTCTGAAATAAACCTCTACTTGGATGAATTGGAAGAAGTAAGAGGGATTGATGCTCATAGACATCTTCCTGAAAGGCTGGTGTTCAAGTACAAGGGAGGGAAAGAAATCACATGGCCACTTCACAGGATTCTTCAGGAAAGTTGCTCTGTACTGATTAAAATCTTCTCATCCTTCAAGAAGAATTTTGGTTTCAATATAATTGCAAAGAAATTGGTTCTAAAGAAGATGGAAGATCTAAGGAGTGATAAAGCCAAGAATGCACTTCCAAGATCTCTTACAATTCCCTTCACAGGAAAAAGAGTGCATTTAAGGCCTTATTGGCTAATGGAATTCATAGATGATAAGGGAGCTAGCATATTTTTCAGACTGGATGACCAATTGAGTATCTCTAGCAATGAGACTCTTTTGGAAATGCAAGGAAAGCTGGATCTATCTGAAGCTGATGAACTTGAATTCCACAGACAACTCCAGAATAAAAAAGAAGAGAATAACAGGAAGCTTGGGAAGAAATCCAGACTATCAAGGAAATAGAAATCATCTGCTCATACTAGAGGAGCACCTTGATAATGATTGTGAGAACTCTTTGTACACTTTACTTTGTTCAATTTTCATTAAATTTGTAGCACTTATCAGTTTTATCTACTACTTTTTAATCTGTATTTTTAGGGTGTTTTATTATCATCAAGTTTCTCTTAATTTATGGCTAGAATTCCAGTAGACATAAATTGGGGGAGATTGTTAGGAATATGTTGTGAACTTGATGATAAGTTAAACAAATACCTTAGTAGATTTAACTTAGTGAAATTTGTAGCTCTCGACGGATGATCTAATATAGTCCCGACGGATGAACTTTATAGTCCCGAGGGATGACAATGTGCCATCCATCGAGAGTGTAGCTTATGTAACAAATAAGTATTATAGCTCATTTCTACAAACAACACGTTTTAGTATCGTAGATTGTGTAGGGTTCTCTAAGTCATGTTGACTTCTAGATTGATATGCAGAATAGGTTGACTAATTATAAATATGAGATGTCTTGTAATTCTGTATAAGTGAAATAGAGTCAAGTGGCAGATAGACTCCCGACAGATGATCTACAAGACTCCCGACGGATGACCAACATAGTCCCGACGGATAATCAAATTCAAAATAGTTGTTGACAGTGACAACACAGTTGTTGACGGATGAAAATACGTTGGGTGTTCGCAAAAGAAATGTGGCATCCTGTTAAGCAGGATTTTGAGAACAAAAAAGCATTACCATTTTCATGCAAATGTGAAGATATTCAAAGATGCTGGAATAAAGTAGTGAAGTAGCATGGAGTTAGGCTAGATATAGTTTTGTTTTATTATCTTGTCTTACTGTCATGTAAACTTGGTGATATATAAACCAAGTGTAGCAAGTAGAATAAACAACTAAGCAAACACATTTTAAGAGAGATAGAAAAAGTTGTACTTGTCAAGAATTTCTCTGTAGTTTGTTTTTTCAACTTGTAAAGCAGCTGTGGGCTATTAAAAGCTTCACAGAGTTCTCAAACTGATATATATATATATATATATATATATTTGGTGGATACATTCAAATCCACCCAAAATTTTTAAAGCTTATGTTTTATTACTTAGTGTTTTGATTTCTGTTATTCTTTCATTCCGCACTATTGAAAATCAAACACTGTTATATATATGAAGTTAGAATAGTTTTAAAATCTCAAAAAGTAGCCAGAATTACATTCAATCCCCCTTCTATAATTCTTGTTGTATTGTTAGGGAATAACACTATCTTATATATTGAAGCTGGAGATGAAGTTTAGCAGATAGTTCAAGATCCAGTTATAAATGAAGAATCTAATGATGGTAAAGAAGCTGATACTTTAAATACTCTTATAGATCCTGAGGATGATCTATTCTCCCCTGAAGATATGCCTAAACATGTGAGGCAACCAAAGCTTAAGGAGTTGGATTCTAAGAAGAAGCAGGATTATTTTGATGATATCAGGAATGCTAAATGGAAAGATGTTGCATATCCTATTTCCAGAACTAATGCTGTTGAACATCTGGAAACAGCTAAACAGAGAATTCAAAATCTTGATATGCTGAATCATCTGAGAGCATCTACTATGGTTGTAAGATCTTTGCATACAGCTCGTGAAGCAACTACTTCTCAAATCAATCAGATCAAAGAATCTTTGATTGCTTCAAGGCTGACTACTCATCAGGAAATTCAGAAGCAGATTGCACCAATTGTTGCCAGACAGACTACAATTAAATCCAATCAAGCTAGATTGGAAGCTAAGCAAACTCAAATGTCTGAACAACTTACAGATGTACAGAATTCAATGGAGCTGATTCTTTCTCTACTGCTTGGTGATGATGCCAAAAAGGGGAAGAAGATTGTTAAATCTAAATACAAGCAGCTGATATTGACAAATAATGATGATGAAAATCCTGATGGAGGTAATAACGAGGGATGGAAGGATAGTGAAAGGAGAAGAGGTGAAGAGCTAGTTGGAACTAGTGGTTCATCGAAAGAAATCATTAGGTCTTAATCTAGACAAGGTGGAGAAAGTAGGAGAAGTGAAAGAAGAGTTCAATCTGAAGAACTGACTGTGACTACAACAACTCAACAAACTCTAAAAGTTAGAAATGCTGATGAAGACCAGGGTTTTAGGAGATAGAAGTTGGTACAGAAGCAAGTCAGTAACTTCAAACTCTAAAAGTAAAAGGTAGAAAGACAATTATATTCTAAAAGGACCCAAATATTCAAGCATTTGACTCTGAGGTGAATAGAAGAATCTTTGACAAAGAAAATCTGGGAGTTGATCTAGAACAGTTAAGGAAAATGGAGGAAGATTTCAAGAATTCCATAAAAATAGAAAATACTGATGTTGTTGTTATCTCTCAAGATCCATATGAAGATGATCCTTATAACAGACCAACCAAAGAGGTAGTCATAAGGGAGGTGAGTCAGGCATAGGCTTAAAGACCTCTTAGGTCTCAAGCTATCTTAACTGCTGACAGGAGTCATAAAGGGAAAGAGAAGATATGAGAGAATTCCAAGCCTTCAAAGCCTAAAGTTAAAGCTATTGCTAAGAGGAAATCAGTATCTAAGGTACCTAAATCATAAATACTGATAGATCCAGTCTATACAGTAGCTCAAGCATTTGATACTGAAGAAACAGTTGAAGAAGAAAAAGTCAGTCAAGCTCATTAAAGAAGGAAGATTCATGGAGCTGACTGGGTTGAAAAACTGAAGTTAACCTGTGACATTGCTCAAGTTAATGAAGAAGCAAATGTTGTTATTCAACCAATCACAACCTCTGATACCACTCATAATGATGATTCTTTAAACCCAATTCAAGATGAGTTGTCAAATTCTGATTATGAAAACATAGTCTCTGATAAACCAGAACTTACTTTTGAAGAAAAGAGAAAGTTACTATGGGGAAGCAAGAAACCTGCACCTAGAAAAGATTCTTCTGAAACATTAAAGAAGATTTACAGTGGAAGTTCATATACTAGAAAACCTGGAATCACAAGTGGTCTAGGAAGGTTAAAAGATGATCCATCTGTTGGAGATGCTTTGATTCTAAGGAAGTATGCTAAGATGACAGAAATTGGAGACAATGTGATGCTTGAAGACTAACATAAGATCATATCAATACAAACTGTTATTGATCTTGTTGGAGAAAAAAATAATTTATTTTCTGAAGTCTGGGAGAAGATTAAGGTTGACTCAAGAACAGTTGAGAGACAAACCATGGCAAGAATTAGAACTTGTTGCCTCAATTCTCAAGATAACCAATCCTGTAACTGCCAGATGGTCTGCATTTATAAAGAACCTGATATAGTTAAAGCATAGAGGAATGCCTTACAAATCTAACTACATTATAAAGTACATTGATCAAACTGAATATGTTGTTGATATGCCTATTGGAGTAGCTAAGATAGAAATGAGTCTAGGAAGACAAGTCTTAACTTTTAATCCTGATGGAAAGAAGATTGGGTTTCTAGAACTGGATGATCTATCTCTTGGAAATTCAAAGTTACATGACCTCAGGGCTGCCATCTATCGGAATGATGAATCAACAGATGAATTGAAAGAACATAAACAGAGGATGCAACAGTATTTGGATGTAATGGAAGAAAATATACTGAGGAAGTTTCTTAAAGATTCTCCATACTGTGTCAGAGTTAAGAATGAAGAATAAAGTCTAATAATCACTGAAGTAGGAATGAATATGCTTATTTGATTTTTGCATTTAGATAGTTTTGACATCATCAATGGAACTTGTACATATTTTTAAATGCACAAGTTGGGGGAGATTGTTAGATATAATTGATGATTTCAGGATAGAAATTATCAATAGTTCTTATCAAGGACTTAATATTAGTATTTACTAAAGAGTGACGTCATCAGTACTTATATCAGTACTTGATGATCAGCAGTTGATGTCATCAGGATTTGTCACTTCAGTAGATATTCGAGGAGGAAAAGGAAAGCAGAAATTCAAGGTGGTGAAGGAATTTATCTCAGAAGCAATCATACATGGATATGTAATAGGTTTCCTTAATGTAATAAAATAGGATTCCTTATTGATTGTATAACGGTGCACTATATAAGCACATATTAGGTTTCTACGTATATGTTGTATACATTGATATATCATTCGCATAACCTAGCAGCTCTCAAGGATAATTGTTCATCCTTTGAGAGAGTACTTTTGTAATCAGTTTTTATCTGTTAATATAAAAACTGTTGATTCTATTAAAGCTTTATCAAATTATTTGCATAAACTGTATTCACCCCCCTCTACAGTTGATTATGGACCTATCACTTTGATTTTTAGCCCCTAAATTTTGGGTGTCTTTGGTAATATTATTTTATTGAAGTACGGGCTGACAGTTATTTCCAGGGAAGGAGTTGAAGGGATAGGTTTAGACTTTATTGACGTAACTGGACTGTGTAGCTTTTTACGATTTTCCTTGGCTGTCAGATGACGGTTGAGGTTGCGTGTGATAGATGCCCATATATATATATGGAGCCGTTACATTATGTTTGGTTTTTCTCCCTTCTTTATTTCTCAAATTCAGCGCGTGAAATTAATAATTACAGCTAAGTAATTATTATTTTTATAGCGGGGGTCATACTTGCCGCAGTTACCCTTTCGAGATGGCTAGGATTGCACCATGCGCTCGGCCTGTCTGGCCACGGTCACACGTTGCCAACCTTTCTAAATTCCTCTTCTTACTATAAATGCCTCCTCTCCTTTTTACTTTACTCTCGATTTTTTGAAGCAAGTTCGAAGATTTGTAGTAGTGATCCCTCAGAAGCCATTTTTTATCTCCAGACTACTTATAAGTTTTTCTTCATCCTCGTACTGTACGCTCGTTTACTGTGCTCATATTTTGATGGGTTTTTTATTATTTTGGTAGAATTTTGGAAAAGTTTTTTGTGCTTTGGGTTTGTTTTTTGTCAGTTTTTTTAATCAAAAATTTGTGTTTCAAATGTAACAATGTGAGTTTTGGTTATGGTGTTCTTCATGTACCTGGCTAGAATATATCTATATATAGGCTGTAGATCTAGTTTTGGTTTGGTTTTTGATTTGTAAAGTTATTTCTGATTATGTTGTTTGGTTTATGTTTATCTTTATATCTGAATCATCGCATAGACTCCCGGGTAACTTATATATATAGTGGGAAGTGGAAAAAGATACCCAACTTTAGAAAGTACCCTTAGTGTCCTCATTTTATTAGTTTTTCCCAAACCACTTCTAGTTCTTCGTATTCCGTGTCTTCCTTTGTAGATATGCCTCCCCGAACATAAATTCATTTAGTCACCGAAGCTCCAACTTTTATTCTGAATGTGGGGCAGACCTTAGGAAGGGTAATTGTTCATGGGTAGAGACAGACCATTATTTCTTACAATTTTGGGAAAACTCTCATCCCTTAAAATATTATTTTAGGGATCTCTTAGATATGCATACAACTTTTGGTAAGGAGCCATGTGACCGGGCTGCTTGTTAGGCACAAAGCATGCGCTAAATAAATCACGCAAGTATACGCGTTCGCAAGTAATATAGAATGATTTCTAGTTCGTTCCCACATAGACTCTGATTAATTATATTTAATTAACACTTACTCATCAATGTATGATTACTCTTCAATGTCAAGACAATAACAATTAAGATTGATTAACTAATATTAACTACGAGAATTAAACACTTAAATTATCAATATTAAACACACATGAGATCATAACTTCATTACTACTTCATTCAATAGTTATTGTTATTACCCTCAGCATGTAATGGTGGTGATATTAATCGAACAACATGAAACTGATAAAAGCCAACTTTAATTGTACGAATACCATTCTACCAAGCATCCACAATTAAGATAGAATTTGAATAGGAATCAATTATGTTGAGACCCTGTTGTGTATATGTTGTGTACTTGATGATTTCATAAACAAAACACCTTAGTAGATTTTACTTAGTGAAATTATGTAGCACACGACAGATAAGGTTTATAGTCCCGACGGATGACTCAATATAGTCCCGACGGATGATAACTTATTATCCATTGAGTGAGTAGCTTATCTAACAATAAGTCTGTAGCACATTTCTGCATACACATTGTTTAGAATCTGTATTAGTATTTGAGTCATGTTGACTTTAATTAGATATGCATAATAGGTTGATTAATTCTACATAGATGATGTCTTGTAATTCTGCATAAGTGAAATAGAGTCAAGTGCCTGATTGTTACCCGACGGATAAACAACAATGAATTCGACGGATGATCAACAACCTGACGGATGATCAAGAACTCGACGGATGATCATGAACCCGATGAATAAAGAATTCAAATATCTGTTGATAGTGACAACACAGTCACATGCGTCGAGTGGATGCAAATGGAATGTGGTAGCCTATTCAACTGGGTTTTCGAGAACAAAGAAGCATTGCCATTTCCATGCTATTATGAAGATATTCAAAGATGCTGGAATAGAGTAATGAAGTAGCATTGTAATAGACTAGATAGTTTTGTTTTATTATCCTGTCTCATTACTTTGTAATCTTGGTGATATATAAACCAAGAAGTAGCAACTAAGGAATGATCTGAGACACAAGCAGAAAAACATTTGTAAGCAGAATTCTTAGCATTTCTCTGTATTCTTAGTTGTTCAATATTTGTAAGCAGCTGTGAGCTTTTTGCACACAAAGTTCTCTCGATATAAATTATATATCTCTGGTGGAATTATTCAAATCCACCAGAAAGTTTTTAAAGACTCTTGTTTTTAAATACTTGTGTTTTGATTCATTTAAGTAACTATTCCGCATTGTGCTAATCAATATACTTATATATATATATTCGAGTTAGAACATTCTTATTTCAAGAAAAAGTTTCAAGAATTCCATTCAACCCCCCTTCTGTAATTCTTGTCATATTGTTAAGGGACTAACAATTGGTATCAGAGCAAGCTCTTAACTTATAAAGAGTTTAAAGATCAAAACAATACAGCAAGATGAACAAGAAGGATGTTAGAGTCAAGATCCCTTTTCTGGATAAGGATAATTACCATCATTGGAAGGTAAAGATGCATCTTCATTTGCTTTCTCAAGATGAGGCCTATGTTGACTGCATAGAAAGAGGCCCTCATGTTACAATGAGAGCTGCAACAGGAAACGAGCCATCAGTCCCCAAGCCAAGGCATGAATGGTCTGATCCTGACATTGAACAAGTCAGGAAGGATAAAAATGCCATGAATATTCTGTTTAATGGAGTTGATGGTGATATGTTTGACAACATTATCAACTGCAAAACTTCCAAGGATGTTTGGGATACAATACAGATCATCTGTGATGGCACTGAGCAAGTTAGAGAAAACAAGATGCAGCTCCTGATTCAGCAATATGAGCATTTTCATAATAAAGAAACTGAGTCTCTCACTGACATTTTTTGTAGGTTTCAAAAACTACTAAATGCTCTAAAGTTGCATGGAAGAGTCTATCAGACAAAAGACTCCAATCTGAAATTCCTTAGATCTCTTCCAAAGGAATGGAAACCAATGACAGTCTCATTGAGAAACTCACAAGATTATAAGGAGTTTACTTTGGAGAGACTTTATGGCATTCTGAAAATATATGAGCTTGAAATAGATCAAGATGAGAGGATGGAGAGAGCAAAGAAGAAAGGAGGGTCCATTGCACTAGTTGCTGAGTTAGAGAAAGAGAAGGAAGTGAAGATGGAAGCTGTTGAGTCAACTTCAAGGGTCTGTGAAAGCAAGGGCAAGGGGCTCGCAGAAGAAAGTGAAGATTCTTTGAGCCAAGATGACATGGAAGACATTGATGAACATTTAGCATTTCTTTCCAGAAGATTTGCCAAGCTCAAGTTTAAAAAGAACTTTGGAGCAACCAAGCCAAATAGAAACATGGTGGATAAATCAAAATTCAAATGTTTCAAATATGGCCTGGCAGGGCACTTTGCCAGTGAGTGTAGGAAGTCAGATTCTAGAAAGAAAAAGTTTGAGCATGTGGATTATAAGCAAAAATACTTTGAGCTGCTAAAACAAAAGGAAAGGGCTTTCATAACACAAGAAAATGATTGGGTAGCAGATGGTCTGGATGAAGATGAAGATGTCAGCTATGTTAATCTAGCCCTAATGGCCAAGTCTGATGAAACAGAAATAAGTTCTTCAAGTAATCAGGTAATTACTACAAACCTTGCACATTTATATAAAGATGAGTATAATGATGCTATAAATGACATGTCTACAGAGTTATATCATTTGCGTGTTACACTTAAGTCTCTTACTAAAGAAAATGCTAAAATCAAAAAAAAACAATTCGTTTTTGAGTGAGAGAAATAATGTGCTTGAGTCTCAGTTCATTGATTTTGAAAATTTAAGAATTGAGTGTAAGATTGCCAAGGAGGAATTAACTGAGTCCTTGAAGAAAGAAGAAATTTTGAAGAAGCAGCTCGAGCATGAACAGGAGGTGATTAAGGCATGGAAAACATCTAGGGATGTCCATGCTCAAATCACCAAAGTTCAAGGAATTGAGTCTGTGATGCAGCCTCGAAAAAGAAAAAAGAAAAACTAGAACCAAACTTGGTGGATGGAGTGCTAAAAGATGTAGACTCGACGGATGATGAGGATTATCCGTCGGATAACAAAAAGTGTTATCCGTCGACTGATGAAAATCCTCATCCGTCGGCTGTAAGCAAGCCCATCGGTAAAGCCAAACTTGTTAAGTTAAATGAAAAGTATGGATCAGTTTCCAAGAACTTTGTTTCAGGAGAATCGAGTCAAGTTAAGAAAGGGAAAAAGGCTAATGTTGGTCACATGACTGTCAAACAGTTAAGTGACAGACTTGAAAAGATTGAGGTAAAAACAGAGACTAAAAGGAAAAATAATAGAAATGGTAAAGTAGGGATTAACAAACACAATAACTACACACCTGATAAATATGCTCCTAGAAAAATCTGTGTCAAGTGTGGTAGTGTAAATCATCTGTCTGTTAATTACAAATCTGCTATGCCTACTTCCATGTCTGTGCCACCTCACTTTCCTAACTTGAATGCCATGCCTCCCATGCCTATGAATGCTATGTCTACACAGAATATGAATGCACAGTTTGCTAATATGCCATTTGCACATAATCCTTATTATGTTGCATTTAGTATGCCACAAATGCCATTTAACATGCCTTACTGGAATAAATGTTTACTAATAGCATGCCATTCCCTGTTGATTATAATATGCATGATAATTCTGTTACAATGAAAGGTTTCAAAGGCCCAACTCAAATGACCAAGGATGAATCTGATATCCCCAAGTCAAATGAGATAAAGCCTAAGAAACAGAAAAAGAAAGCTAACAAGGTAGAACCCAAGGAAACTTGGTTACCAAAATCAACTTGATTTGATTTTGATGTGTGCAGGGAAACAGAAAGAATCTTTGGTACTTGGATAGTGGTTGTTCAAGACACACGACTGGTGATTCTACCCTGCTCATAGAGTTTAAGGAAAGAGCTGGCCCAAGTATTACTTTTGGAGATGACAGTAAGGGTTATACTGTGCGATATGACTTGATTTCAAAGGACAATGTCATCATTGAGGAGGTTGCCTTAGTGGATGGTCTCAAACACAATTTATTGAGTATCAGCCAGCTTTGTGATAAAGGCAACTCAGTAACTTTCAACTCAGAAGCCTGTGTTGTGACCAATAAAAGAAGCAACAAAGTGGTTCTCACTGGTGTGAGAAAAGGAAATGTGTACCTAGCTGATTTCAACCCATCTAATGCAGAATCTGTTGCTTGTCTCCTCAGTAAAGCAAGTCAGGATGAAAGTTGGCTATTGCACAAGAAGCTATCCCATTTAAACTTCAAGACCATGAATGAGCTAGTAAAGAAAGAACTGGTTAGAGGCATTCCTCTAGTGGAGTTTTCTAAGGATGGACTGTGTGATGCCTGCCAAAAAGGGAAGCAGATTAAAGCATCATTCAGGATGAAACTTAATTTAACAATTGAAGAACCTTTGCAACTGCTACACATGGATTTGTTTGGACCTGTCAATGTGTTGTCCATCTCAAGGAAAAGATTTTTCCTAGTAATTGTATATGATTTCTCAAAGTTCTCTTGGACATATTTCCTAAAGGCTAAAGATGAGGCTAGTGAAATCATCATCAATCACATAAGGCAAGTCAATAATCATCCTGATTTGAAGGTTAGAAGAATCAGGAGTGACAATGGAACTGAGTTCAAGAATTCTATCATGAGAGCATTCTGTGAGGAAAATGGGATTCTGCATGAATTTTCAGCAGCAAGAACTCCACAACAGAATGGAGTAGTGGAAAGGAAGAACAGATCACTTATTGAAGCTGCAAGGACAATGCTTGAAGAATCTAAACTGCCAACATATTTCTGGGCTGAAGCTGTTAATACTGCATGCTACACTCAGAATATTTCTCTGGTTAATCAAGCAAGATGCATGACTCCCTATCAATTGTTCAAGAACAAGAAGCCAACTCTAAATTTTCTTCATGTCTTTGGCTGCAAATGCTACATTCTGAGAAATCAAACTGATCAAAATGGGAAGTTTGATGCTAAAGCAGATGAAGGAATTTTTGTTGGATGTGCTGTTGGTAAAGCATATAGAGTCTACAATCTAAGAACCAATATTGTTGTGGAATCAATACATGTTGTGTTTGATGATAAAAAGATTGAAGGACTGAAAGATGGAGATTACCATGAGAGCTTCAAATTCGACAATGTGGAGATGGTTAGTGATGATAGTGATGATGAAAGTGATCAAGAAACTGTATCTAAGGATAATGCAGAAAAATCTACTACCAATGAAGCACAAAACTCAACATCTGCCGAGTTGCATAATGCTTCATCCGTCGGGAGGCAATCTACGTTATCCGTCAGGAGACAACCATCTTCATCCATCGGTACTCAAAATTCACCATCCGTCGGGTTATCAAAAGGAGCAGGAAGTCAAGATAGATCACCTACAGAAAGTTCCCCTTTCTCAAATCAAAGATCCACAAACTCAGGGGGAGTTTCTAACAATCAAAACTCAATCACACATCAAGACAAAAATGAGGCCTCTTCATCTAGAGCTAATCTACCTCAACAAAGAAAATGGACAAAAGATCACCCCTTTGAGCTAATAATTGGTGATGTTTCTTCTAGAGTTCAAACCAGGAGAGCAACTCAAGAAGAATGTCTGTATAGCAGCTTTCTTTTCAAGGAAGAACCAAAGAAGGTAGAAGAAGCTTTGTTGGATCCTGATTGGATTTTAGCTATGCAAGAGGAGCTAAACCAATTTGAAAGGAATAATGTATAGAAGCTGGTGGCCAAGCCTAAATGAAAGAATCCAATAGACACCAAATGGGTATTCAGAAACAAGATGGATGAAAATGGCATAGTAGTCAGGAACAATGCTAGATTGGTTGCTAAGGGCTATTGTCAACAAGTAGGAATAGATTTTGATGAAACATTTGCTCCTATTGCAAGACTTGAAACCATCAGAATCTTCTTAGCTATGCATCCCATGCCAATTTCAAGGCCTGTCAAATGGATGTCAAAAGTGTCTTTCTAAATGAAGATTTGGAGGAGGAAGTCTATGTCAGTCAACCTCCTGATTTTGAAGATCCAAATTTTATAGATCATGTCTATTATCTTTTGAAAGCACTTTATGGACTGAAGCAAACACCTAGAGCCTGGTATGACACTTTATCAAAGTTTCTTTTGGAAAATCATTTCACAAGAGGTACTGTAGATAAAACTTTATTTTTTAGAAATGTTAATGGCTATAGTATACTTGTTCAAATCTATGTAGATGATATTATTTTTGGCTCTACAGATGAGAAACTTTGCAAAAAGTTTGCCAAATTGATGCAAAGTAAGTATGAAATGAGTATGATGGGAGAACTGACTTACTTTCTTGGTTTACAAGTTAAGCAAGTTAGTGATGGAATATTCATTAGTCAAACTAAATACATTTTTGATCTTTTAAAGAAGTTTGATCTAATGGATTGCACATCTGCAAAAACTCCCATGGCCACTGCAACTAAGCTTGAATTAAACACTACTGAAAAGTCTGTGGATATTTCAAGTTATAGGGGCATGGTTGGCTCACTTCTGTACTTAACAGCTAGTAGGCCAGATATAATGTTTGCTACATGTTTATGTGCTAGATTTCAGGCTGATCCTAGAGAATCTCACTTAATAGCTATTAAGAGAATTTTCAGATATCTCAAGGAAACACCAAAACTTGGCATTTGGTACCCTAGAGATTCTGGTTTTGATCTAACTGGTTATTCAGATGCAGATTATGTATGTTGTAGAATTGATAGAAAAAGTATAACAGGAACCTGTCAATTTCTAGGAAACAAGCTTGTATCCTAGTTCAGTAAAAAGCAAAATTCAGTTTCTACTTCTACAGCTGAAGCTGAATATATTGCTACTGGTAGTTGTTGTGCACATATTTATGGATAAAAAATCAATTGCTAGACTATGGTTTGCAGGTTGAGAGGATTCCTATTTTCTGTGATAACACAAGTGCAATTGCCATCACTGAAAATCCAGTACAACATTCAAGGACAAAGCACATAGATATCAAGTACCACTTCATAAGGGAACATGTAATGAATGGTACTGTGGAGCTACATTTTGTTCCAAGTGAGAAGCAGCTTGCAGATATATTTACCAAGCCACTGGATGAATCCACCTTTTCAAGGTTGGTAAGTGAGTTAGGTATGCTTAATTATTCCTAAATCTATATGAGTTAATTTACAAGTTGAAAAGCAGCCAGAAATTTAATTGATTTTTCAGTCTAGGATGAAATTTTGGCTAAGTCAAAATTTACATCTCGACGGATGATCTTTATCCATCGAGTTTGATCATCCGTCGGAATACTATTTGATAATAAAAATCAATTATTTTTCTTGAATATTTTATGTCTCGACGGATAACCTTTTATCCTCATCCGTCGAATTGTCTTAATCTTAGCCGTTAATTTCCTGAATATTATCCATCGAGTATACTTACAGTTTGTAAGCATAACACGACGGATAATTGGTGGAATTTTTACAGTTTATTTTTAAACGACTATTTTAGGAAATTTCTATTGGTTACTTTATTTTACTTTATTATTTTTAACACTTATTTTTGAGATAGTACAAAAGATTATTTTATTTCAATCGCTTTTCTTTTATCATTCTCAATTGAACTGCTCTAATTTCATTCTCTCTCAAAGCACTTACTATCTTTCTCTTCAAGCTCTTATTCTCTAACAATGGCACCTGTTGTAAATATTATGTCTCAAACTGGGTTCATTTATGAGAAGAACAATTTCACTGCACTAGTGAACAATGGTATTCAGCTATCTGGTGACTATCACAAGATGATGGACTTTGTGAAGAATTGCAAGCTCAACTATACCATGCTGGAATCACCCACAATCTTCTATGAAGTTGTTGAAGAGATCTGGACCACTGCTACCTACAACTCAACAGATAAGACAATCATACTCACCATTAAAGGTAAAGAGTTCTATATCAATAGTGATGTTATAAAAGCATATTTCAAGATTCCTGATAACACTGTGACCTCACCACACACTGACACTGATATATTCAATATGCTTAATTCCATGAACTATTCTCTCTCTACTTCTAAGTTAAGTGACATTAGGAGAATGGGTCTTAGGAAAGAATGGAGTTTTATGTGTGATGTTGTGACAAAGGTCTTTTCAGGTAAAGTCAATAATTTTGATTCAGTCAATATCTCAATGCTTAACATGCTCTACATGCTAGTTATAGATAAATTCTATAATTTCAGTGACCTTGTCTTGTTTGAGTTAGGCTTTAAATTAGGAGAGTTAAATAAAAGAGGTAAAAATATGTATTATGCTAGATTCTTTATGATGTTAGCTAACCACCTCTGTGAAGAGATTGTGTTTGAGAACCCTAACAACAAACTAGATTGTTGGGTTCAAGAGAGAAGGCTCATTGCAGATTTGAACAGGGCCAATCATCACAAGGATGTGCCATTGTTCTATTTTCCTGTAATGCAAGCACCTCAGGTAAATGAGGTAAGTTCATCTATCCCTACCACTATTCCAACCTCACTAATTTCTTTGAGTTCTAGTGTGGCTATGGCAACTGTGTCAATGACCAAACAGTTGCTTACCCAAGCTACCAAAACTGCAAAAATTTTCAAACCCAAATCAAAGAAAGCCCCCCCTGGTATCTCCCAAAAGATGCCAGATGAAAAATCCACTAAAACCAAAGAGGGGAGTGTGAAGGAGGGCAAGATAGGTGAGGGAAGGGGTGAACATAAAAGAAACCCCAAGAATAAGGTTGGAGAGTTGAGTGGATCCCAGCCTAGCCACAATGCAGTTTCCCAACTAACTGCAGTGCTTAAAAAGGATAAAAGCTCATTTCTAGCTGCATCCTCCAAAAAGGATGTAGTTATTGAACAAAGCTCTCAACCAAGAGAACATGCCAAGAAGGTTAGGGACACAAGCTCACCCCAAATTTATGCCAGAAAGAAGAAATCTAAAACCTTTGGGGATGCACGGGGTACACACACTGTGCAAACTGGTGCTAAAGACACAGTCACTGCACCATCACAAATTCAGTTTGATGTGGCTCCAATAAATGTGGAGTCACAGCCAAAATCTCTAGTTATAGAAGCACCTCAAACACCAAACTCACCAACAAATTTTCTGGATGTGGATACGATAAACACATCAATTCCTGATTCCCCTTCTTTAACTCTGTTGGGGAAGCCAAAATCTAGTGCAAGTGAGCATCATCTTTTAGATGATTTGTTGGCTCACTTTCCAATTCTTTCAGGAACTATTGTATCAACTGTGCCCAAAATATCTTCAATCAGCACATAGTCAACAATAGTTTCTTTTCCCAGTTCATTCATTTCTACTCTCTCGATGGATATTGCTCATCAGTCGAGTAGTGATTGTATCCTGACGGATAAGCTTAACAACAATTATCCGTTGGATAGCAAAACCACTCACTCGATGGATATCACTCATCCGTCGAGTATCTCTGCACAGCTTCAAACTTCATTTATTTCAAGTGCAGAAGATTTAATGGTTGTACAGTCACTCTTAGGATTGAGAGAGAAGAGTGTTTTGAGTGAGAGTCTGGGTTGCTCCCAGGAAAAAGGAGAGGAAATGAGTGAAACTATGCAATCCATTTCTTCAGGATTGGAAAAAGAAAGTGAGAGGAGTCCCACCTTAGTAGGTGAAGGTGAGGGTGTGAGGGTGGGGAGCCAGGGTGAAACCCTGATGCAACAAAAGAGAGAAAACAAGAGAAATGCAGAGCTATAAGGATGGATGTCATTGCTAGTGAGTTAATGAATGTCTAGGATGCAGATAGGGAGGGACTATCTCAGCATCCTAAAGCTGTTATAGATTCTACCTCCCTTGATGCTGAGGCATTTACTAAACCTGTTCCAGCTTATCAACTTCTAGCTGAACAGGGAATGACAATGCAGAAAGGATGCTGAATTTGGTGCATACCACACAGTCTATGATGAGAGCTTAGGATGCCATCACAGCTTTGCCTTCTACAGCTGGTGATGTGGACTATGAGACTGGTGGCTCAGCTGATTTCTTTGGTAATGAAAGTGGGGATAGTGAAGATGAGGCAATGGACATAGGGGGAGAAGTAGGTTCAAGTTCAAGATCAGGTATGCCATCATGGGCATTTTCAAAGCACTGTGATGAGCATTACTTCAAGACAACCCTGATCCAACTAATCAATCAGACAAATACTGCCCTTCAAACCACTACTAATGCCAGCACCAAGAAGCTCCTTCAGGCATATCTAGCTTCTCTGCAACTTCAACAAATCCAGGGCTTCCAACATGCTAGGGATGTAAACACCATGAAGAATGATATTGAGGAGATGAAGAAGGCCATTTCAGATAAGATGGATTCTAAACTTCCAGAAGCTACAATGGTTGACATCCAGAGGCAATTAAGGAAAAATTCTGATCTTTCAACCAAGATAGATGCCTTAGACACAAGAATGTCAGCCATGGAAGCATCTTTAACAGCCATTCATGTTCATCAAGCTCAACAGACAGATTTACTTTAAAAATTGGTGGCTGCTCAAACCTCCTCCTCTACTCAACTTGATGATAACAAAAAGGGGGAGAAAGAACCAAGTGAGGGGGAGAGGCTTCATATTCAAATCAGTAAAGTAATTGTGCCTTCAATTACTATCTCAAAGCCACCAGTTACAGATAGTATAGATCTGATCAATGCAGCAACAGCCAACATAAGAGCAGCTGATAAGGATAAGTTGAGTTTAGTCAACTGGGAGAAGATTGATGAGGAAATACAAAAGAAGTTTGAACTTGTCAAGGAGCCAGTTAAGTCATCCATCCATCACTCTCAAGTCAAGCAAATTAGTATGAATGAGATGAGCATGAACTATATGGAAAGGGGACAGTCATCCTGCATCAAATCTCCAAAGGCTGAAATAATTCTGAAACCAAGGGTGAACTACTCAAAATCATCATAGAAGAACCCTTTGAATACTGTGTATGAGACACCTAAGCCTGATGAAAAGAAGCTTCTGTCAAGATCAATTGCTTTCTACAAAGATCCAGCTGATTCAACTTCAAAAAGGAGAATTGCTAAAATTTTCAGGAATGGGAAAGAAATTTGTGTGGTGGATGGACATCCTCAATTTGCCCAAGAAAAGAGAGAAGAAAAGGCTATATTGAAGCAGGAAAAGAAGCAAGCTGTTCTAGATGCTAAGAAGGCTAAACAAAAGAAAGGGCAAATTGCTATCTTGGCCAAGCTACATGCTATAAATTCATCATAATAAATTCCTTCTCAGCTATCTGAAGTTATTGAATCAAAGAAGCAAGTTGAACAACAAAAGAAATCTCCAAGAACAAGGAATTGGCTAAAAGAACTAAAAGGAAACTGGACATTTTTGATAAGGAATTGGAGAATCAGTTTCCCAAGGAATCCACTCCAACTACAACTCAACCATCAAAACCCTCTGTGGTATTTGAAGATATCAAGGTGGTGGATCCTTACAGGAACATCCATGGTGAACCTATTGTGCCTAAGGATGAACCAGTAGAATGGGAGAACATGCCAATTCCTGACTTCTATTTGCCAATCCTTAACAAGCCAAAGAGAACAAAATCAAGAGCAGTCAAGAAAGTGAAGTTGTCACCTCTCAAATCTAAATCTCTAGTCAAAGGTCAATCTAAAGTTAGTAAGGGAGATTACATGTACTTGTGTGACATCAAAGAATTTTCTAATATAAACCTCTATCTAGATGAACTAGATGAAGTGAGAGGAATTGATGCATATAGAAACCTACCTGAAAGGTTAGTGTTCAAGTACAAAGGAGGAAAGGAGATTCAGTGGCCACTTCACAGGATCCTTCAAGAAAGCCAAGCTGTACTGATTAAAGTTTATTCATCCTTCAAGAAGAACTTTGGGTTCAATATTACTGCAAGAAGATTGGTACTGAAGAAGATTGAAGAGCTAAGGAGTGTTAGAGCTAAAGATGCACTCCCAAAGACTCTAATCATCCCTTACACAGGGAGAAGCATCTAAGGCCCTACTGGCTGATGGAGTTCATGGATGTCAAAGGAGTGAGAAGATTTTTCAGATTAGAAGACCAATTGAGCATCTCTAGCAATGAGACTCTTTTGGAAATGCAAGGAAAGCTAAATCTCTCAGAATCTGATGAACTGGAATTCCACAGGCAACTCCAAAATCAGATTGAGGAAAATAACAGAAAGCTTGGAAAGAGATCCAGACCTTCAAGAAACTAGATAAATCTACTTAGGCTAGAGGAGCATCTTGAAAATGAATGAGAGCAAAACTTTGTACATTTTCTTAATTGAAGCACTTTTCAATATTATCTACTGTCTTTTAAAAGTTGTATTTTTAGGGTGTTTTATTATCATCAAGTATCTCTTAATTTATGGCTACAATTCCAACAAACATAAATTGGGGGAGATTGTTGTGTATATGTTGTGTACTTGATGATTTCATGAACAAAATACCTTGGTAGATTTTACTTAGTGAAATTATGTAGCACTCGACGGATAAGGTTTATATTCCTGACGGATGACTCAATATAGTCCCGACGGATGATGACTTATTATCCATCAAGTGAGTAGCTTATGTAACAATAAGTTTGTAGCACATTTCTGCATACAAATTGTTTAGAATCTGTAGTAGTATTTGAGTCATGTTGACTTTAATTAGATATGCAGAATAGGTTGATTAATTGTACATAGATGATGTCTTGTAATTCTGCATAAGTGAAATGGAGTCAAGTGCCTGATTGCTACCCGACGGATAAACAACAATGAATTCGACGGATGATCAACAACCGGACGGATGATCAATAACTCGACGGATGATCATGAACCCGACAGATAAAGAATTCAAATATCTGTTGACAGTGACAACACAGTCACATGCGTCGAGTGGATGCAAATGGAATGTGGTAGCCTATTCAACTGGGTTTTCGAGAACAAAGAAGCATTTCCATTTCTATGCTATTATGAAGATATTCAAAGATGCTGGAATAGAGTAATGAAGTAGCATTGTAATAGACTAGATAGTTTTGTTTTATTATCCTGTCTCATTACTTTGTAATCTTGGTGATATATAAACCAAGAAGTAGCAACTAAGGAATGATCTGAGACACAAGCAGAGAAACATTTGTAAGCAGAATTCTTAGCATTTCTCTGTATTCTTAGTTGTTCAATATTTGTAAGAAGCTGTGAGCTTTTTGCACACAGAGTTCTCTCGATATATATTATATATCTCTGGTGGAATTATTCAAATCCACCAGAAAGTTTTTAAAGACTCTTATTTTTAAATACTTGTGTTTTGATTCATTTAAGTAACTATTCTGCATTGTGCTAATCAATTCACTTATATATATATATTCGAGTTAGAACATTCTTATTTCAAGAAAAAGTTTCAAGAATTCCATTCAACCCCCCTTCTGTAAATCTTGTCATATTGTTAAGGGACTAATAGACCCTATATGTCTACAGAATTTGACAACATAACGATTTAAGCGCAAGTTATTCATTATGAATACACAGGGCAAGTAAAACGGTTAGAGTTACCCACTAATCATGCATACAAAACATGAACCTATGGTAGCATGACAAGTTCTAAATCTCAAGATTCACTGTCACTTCACAAGAGATTAACAAACTATCTTATATGTTCGCGATGCACGAATAAGTACAACCTATGCTAGATATCATACAATCACCACATACCAAGATATTAAACAATTAACTAAAGAAATCCATAGTAAATCCGCTATGATCCCATGATCACGATTAGCCCATGATTGAACTCATCGTCACCATGGGTTCATATGGAAACATGATAATAACACAACGATATAAGCTAATAAAAATACTTAATAAAAACAGAGTACGTAACAATAGTATTAAGGTTCAAAGAGTAAAGAAAACTAGCATCCACTGTTACAACAAATTAAAAGAATCACAAGATAAACGTATGCTTCCTCTTCTTCGTTGTTGTGTGCTAAAACAGTCTTCTTAATCTCCTCTGCTTGTTGCTTGCTGTTAAAAATGTCTCCCCAATAGGTTTATATAAGAGTCCACAAGAACCAGCGCCAACAGAAGCCCAATTATACTCAAATTATAAAATCCAGAATTTAATTTCCCGCACCCAGGCGGCCGCCTCCTTCTTCCAGGCGGGCGCATGCTACCAGGCGGTCGCCTGCTCCTTCCAGGCGGGCGCCTGCAAGCCTTCTGGAAAAATCTAATTTTTGCTTCTGATTTTGCTGAATTCTTCGCACAACTCCCCTAGACTAATTCCAAGTACTTCCTTAGGCTTATTTTGATGAAATCCTCACATCTAAGCAAGTTACACCCTAAAATGCAAAAACACTCGAAAACGCGTTAAATACACAAAATACTCGAATTCAAGACATCAATTCAAGCCGTTATGAGACGCTCTAAATGGTATAAAATGCAACTTATCACTGCTTTAGATTTTCTTTTTTAGGATGTTGCGGGTATCGATTATGCATGTGCTCTGGTCCACCCCGACTTGTCTTCTTATTCATTAGGGATATATATATATATACATATGACACTTTCAAGGTTGTATTTCATTTTGGGGATGGTATGCGGTGGAAGTGGCCCAAGCCCAACGAGCGAGTTTATCATAAGCCCGAGGGGGGTTGGGTGGGAATTCCTCTGGAACACCTCCGAAGTATGAGACCAAATCTCCATCATTTCACAAAATCTCTTTTTTGGGACGTGTAAGGGATCCCGTTCACTCAATTGGCCCCGAATTATGTTAATTGGATATCTTGTTTTCTGGGTGGTGTCATCTGAAGGATTTTTTTGTGAACCTTGAAAATATTTCATTATCTCTTCAAAAATAAAAAATCTATCAGCTATCTTCTATATGAATTTAAGTTCAATATAGATGATTGTGATTTTCCTCCCGATGCCAAAAAATCACCTGTCTTTATGTTAAACTCACTCTGGGGGGCATTAGGAATTCATTTTGTCTGAGATAGGGACTTGGAGTTTATGTCGTTGTACAAAGATAAGATAAAAAACGATAGGTTCCCCACCCAGAGGCTTGCAGGAGACACTCTTGCGAAGATGTATGACTTCTGCAAAGCTCTCGGCCAGTAATTACCCGAGATAGTTTCTTGGAAAATGACACCCTATATAATGTTGGTTGTAAGTCTTATTACCTAGCTAATTTTTTCCTTGTCAAGTATTGTTGCTTCTCTTTATTTTGTTTGACCTCGAGTGACCTCTATATAATTATTTGCAGGTATTCCGTTTCTATATCCCTTTCATATAGAAATGTTAGAAAAAATTGATGATATCAGCTTATAAAATATCAGAGATTATTATCAGCATTTGATATCAGACTTTAGCAGAAGATGACATCATCAGCATTTGTTATCAACACTTGCTGCTCAGTAATTGACATAAGTATTCGGTCACTATAGCTAAAGATCGGGAGATATCGAAGATGGAAAGAGTTTGCAGAATTCAAGACGGTGAAGGACTTTACTTCTAACAGCAATCAAATTAAGGATATGTTTTATGATTCCTTATTGTAATAGAATATGATTCCTTATTTGATTGTGTAGCTGTGCAGTATATAAGCACAAATTAGGTTAAAACATTAAGTATCGCGGATTGATATATCTTTTGTGTAACCTAGAAGCTCTTAAGGATATCTGTTCATCCTTTGAGAGATTAGTTTATATTGTTGAGTTCTTAATTCGATTTATCTACTTAAACTATATTCACCATGACGGCCTCAAACCCGGGGTCAGGAGTTGACGTCACGAACAACAACAACCATAATATAATACAATCAAACTCAATATTAATACAACATAAACACGACCCCTTTACCAAGATCTTTTCCAGGTTTAAGTATGACTTAGGTTACACAACTATTACAACCAACTTTTTCCAAACAATCCTGACACAACTAACTTAATACAACAACTCAACAGACCACATATGGTCTGACACAACTACCTCAAAGGAGCCTGGTATGGAAGGAACTGAAACTTTGCTCTGACTACGACGGAAGGGTCTCCTTGGCATCTGCAATATATATATATATATATATATATAAATATATATATATACAAAACATTCTGTAAGGGTGAGCAATCAATTGCCCAACAGTACCACTATATGAATAACAAGTAAAACAATTTATGATAAAATATTTATTAGAACAGAAATCATACCTTGTCACAAAATAATGAAAACATGCATAAACTGGATATCAAAAACTAGCATGCTCTGTAAAAAAATAATATCAGTCGTGTGCTGTGCGCAAATACCAGGGTCCAATTTTAGCATGCTATTTCCATTTCCAAAACCATTGTTCCATTACTGGAACCACGAATTCATTTCTTCCGTTACGGGAAACATAAAAACAAAATTAGATATACATTGGATGTTATCTAGGGACTGCTGATCAGGACTCCACATAAGTTATCTAGGATAGTTGGTCGGGCTATCATGCAAATTGTCTAAGAAAACTGATCAGGCATTCACACAAATCAACCGAATCCGAAGAGACTAGCTAGGTCTATGATTAACTATGTTGGACTAATCGGTGAAGATAGGGTGTGCAACCGAGTTTGCCGCTTACACAACGTTATCCAATATATGATTCGTTTTATCCAGTTTTTAAATCATTTTTACCTATCTCTTGTCAAAAACAATTCTATCACAGCATACCATTCAAAAACCTCTTTTCCATTTTAATCACATTTTAGAGATAGGTACTTTCAGAAGTTACTTATCCGCAAAATATATTTTAAACAATATTTTCAAATACAGGGGATACATAACTTAAAACATTTTTGTTCCTGTTCGAAAATAAAATAACAGTTCATTCATATATACAGAACCATAAAAATATGGTCAGGGGTACTTGCCTTGCAGAGCTTTACAAATATTACTGGTTGACCTAGAACCGACTTGGACGCTTGGCTTTATCGTCTCACTATTAAACTATCTTGGATCCGACTTCAACACTCAGGTCCTTCGATTAGAACCTTATTGAGCTTATCAACTGATCACTAGGCTATCTTTAATCCAACATCAATTCTCGGGTCCTCTGACTAGAACCTACAGAATCGAACTACCCTGTGTTAGACAACCAGTTATGCTTGACATATCTTCGCTATTCACTTTACCTAGACGATAGCAATTCCCGACTCGCAAGTATACGTATTATTATAATACACGTAACAGCTAAGATCCATGTACTCAAAACTCGGTTTGGTATCTGTTTTCAGAAAATACATATAATCCCCGTTTCAGGAAAGCAGGTTCATTGGGTTATTCTACAAAATACTTCACCACGATGTGAAAGTAGTTTCCGTAAACTATTTATAAATATTCAATTATTTATATCCGATTGGTATTCCCGATAATTACAGGATGCTTTCCCGTATTTCTGATATTTATTTTCTCAAAAATCGGGCAGCGTCTCCTCTATTTATCGGCCTACCCATCGAAATATAATCGACGTCATCAACACAACCATCAGAATTTGCAGTCCAATTTAACTACCCAACTTCGATATAACATAACAAATTTTCGTTCCCAGAAATTAATTTTACACACTAAATATTATTTTAATAATTATAGGATTCAAACTATATCATCACGGTCCACCGTCGGCTCGCCGAGGCTCATCGAGAGTGAGAGAGATTGAGAGCTACGAGAGAGAGAGAGAGAGAGAGAGAGAGAGAGAGAGAGAGAGAGAGAGAGAGAGATTTTAAGAGGTCAAGAGAGATAGATAAGAAAGAAGAGAAACTGATAAAAAAAAGAAAATGAAATAAAATATATCATTTTATCATTTCATTACACGTGCACTAAAATGCTGCCACACAGCTCAGTTTCTAAGCCGCGTGTCCTCTTTTCCGACTGCAAGCCCAATTTTATATCATCTTTAATTTTTTAACGGTACAACTTGCAAATAAATATTAATCGGAATGATCCCAAAAAAATTCTTAAAATTTTCTAAATATCCCTAAACTAATAAAACATAATTCTCAAAATTTTAAAACATTTATAAATTGAAACTTATACCCGTGTTTTGCAATTTAACGGGTAATCGCGCAGATAAACATAATCCAGTAAATTATCTAAATATTTTTAAAATTCCCCGAATAATTCAAAACTAATAAAATAAAAAAATTATAATTTTTAAATCATTTTTGACTCACAACTCATACCTGCATTTAACGATTTAACGAACAAACGTGCGGGTGAATTTAATCCGAATAATTCCCGAAATAATTTTAAAGTTCTCAAAATATTTAAAACTTAAAAAAATATGGGTTCCATAATTTTTGAAGCATTATGGAATTTAATATTGAATTTATACTTTAATATAATCAGAAAATCATTTAGGGATAAATATTCAATGAAATATTGTTTTCTAAATTTTATAAATTCTCAAAAATAATTATTGAAATTATAAAACCATAAAATAATTTTAGAGATAATTCAAATATTTATGAAAATAAATCTTCAATAGCATCACTTTTAAGAGTAAAACAAAACACTACGGCTCAGCAAATAGTCACACAAATAATTTTCGCACACCACAGAGTCACACCCAGCTAATAATAAATACAACACACTAATGATAGAATATATAACATATTTTATTTATTTAATACTTCCACTATTACACTTATAATAATATAAAAATATGAGTCGTTATATCCTTCCCCCTTAAAAAGATTATGTCCTCATAATCTTAACTAGTTAAACAAGTGAGGAAATCTGTCAAGCATATCTGACTCTAACTCCCAAGTAGACTCTTCTACTCAAGAATTTCTTTAAAATACTTTAACTATATGAATAAACTTATTCCTAAGGACTCGTTCTTTATGATCTAGGATCTAGATTGGTCACTCGACGTAGGACAAATCTGGCTAAAGCTCAATTTGCTCATACTCAATTACTTGGTTCAAATCAGGGATATATCACTTCAACGTAGATACGTGGAACACATTATGGATATGCTGCAGCTGCGGAGGCAGCACCAATTTATGGGCAACTTTACCCACTTTCTCAATATCTCGAACAGTCCGATATACCTAGGACTCAGCTTGTCTTTCTATCCAAACCTAGCCAACCCTTTTCAAGGTGATATTTCTAATAGTACTAACGACCCTATATATATATCCTAGTCCTTTCTATGCCAGTCCGCGTTCTTTTTCTGTCTATCTTTAGTTGCTTCTAATCTTTTCTGAATCAATACCATTGTGTCCTTGGTTTGCTGAACTAACTCAGGACCTAACAACTTCTTTTCTCCCACTTCATCCCAATAAAGTGGGGACCCATACTTATGCCTATAAAAGGCTTTGTACGGCGGGATTCCTATACTGGCATGATAACTATTATTATAGGAAAACTCAATTAAGGGCAAGTGATCATCTTAGTTTCCTTTAAAATCCTAAACATATACTCTCAATATATCTTCTATCATCTAAATTATCCTTCCACTTTAACCATCCGTCTGAGGATGATAAGCGGTATTCATCTTTTACTTAGTTTCTAAAAAGTCCCGGTCACCAAATATTCTGCTTCAAATTCTGGTACATCTCAGTACTCCCAGGGTCGATAGAAAACTTGGAATTATGGGCTTCTCACAAAATTTCATTCTTCAGCTCAATCATATTGGGAATCCTTATTCTCAAGGATAACCTAAACATACCTTTGTTGTCCTTTTGAGTAAAAATTTCTCTTTCCAGTTAAACTACCTAATCCTTAATCCACTACTTTGTCCGGACACTTTTTAATCCTTTCCATCAGTTAAGGCTGGAAAGTAATCTCATATAATTGCTTCTTATCACCTCCTGGTATTCGAACTTCAATTTCTAACTTCCCCAATTCCTTTGCTAATTCTTAAGCAATCTTAATGATATTCAACCTTTCTTTTCTACTCAAGGCATCTGTCACTAAATGGACCTTTCCTGGGTGGTAATTAATAGAACAATCATAGTCCTTAATCAATTCTGACCAGAATTCATACTTTGAAAAATTAGAATACAGTTTCTGCTTTCCAACCCTTCACAGAGAAATCTTCAGGTGTTCGACTTGGTCCTCCTTAGTTCTTGAATGGACGGGGATGTTATTAATAAATACAATTACAACTTATCCAATTACTCCTTATACACTATGTTCATTAAATCCTTATAGGCGACTAGTGCATTTGCTAATCCAAATAACATCACCAGAAACTCGTAATGTCCATATCTTGTTCTAAACACAGTCTTTGGTACGACCTCAAACTTGATATTTAATCGATGGTAGCCTAGTCTTAAGTCACCCTTCGAAAAATATCACGCTCCTTTAATTAGGTCACATAAGTAATCAATTTTAGTTAGGGGTTACTTATTTCTAATTGTCAACTTATTAAACTTCCAATAATCGGTACATAATCTCATAATTTTATCCATCTTCATCAATGACAACATTGGTGCACCCCATGGGATACACCTGCTCTGATCACCCCCATATCCAATAACTGCTACAGTTGCCTAACTAATTCCTTCATTCTCGCTGGCCATACAATATGGGGCCTTTGACACTGGTTTGGCCCTAGGTACTAAGTCAATACAGAACTCAATCTCACGATCTAGTGGCAATCCTGGTAACTCATTTGAAAAGACGTTCAAAAATTCCTTGGCTATTGGAATCTCATCCAAATTAGGTGCCTCTTTCTCAGTGTCTACTATGTGGGCTAAGTAAGCCTCACATCCTTGTCTAAACAGTTTCTTTACCTTCAATATCGAGAGAAATTCTTTTCATGCCTTTGTCCTTGATAATTTATCCTGATGTTAGCCTCTGTAAATATCACCATCTTCTTTTCCTTACAGTCAATACCTGCCTTATGTTGGGACAACCAATCTATTCCTAGAATCACATCGAACCCTCCTAGCTCGAAAGGTATCAGATCAGCCGAAAAAGAATGCCCGTGGATTTTTAATTGACATCTAAGACATAATTGACTCACTGAAACTCTGTCCTGATTGGCCACTTTTATGGTCAAGGGCTCGGCTAAGTCTTCCAATATCAAATCCATTTTATTCAAACATTCCTTTGATATAAAGGACTTAGACGCTCTTGAATCAAATAAAACTTTAACAGATACGGATTTGAGAGAAAGCATACCTGCGACTACGTTCGAGTCCTAGGCGTTGGATCTCTTGGACATTTTGAAGGTTCTGGCTCTAGCTGTGCTGGAGGCTGGTCCTTGGGATGCAGTACCTTGAGTAGCCGTTCCACAGCTCCTCGCAATATATCTAACCTTCCCGAAATTGTAACAAGTAACTCCTGTATTTTCTGGCTTGCATTCCGATGCATATTGACACTTATTCCCATATTTGAAATATTGGACATCCTTTTTGCACAAACCAATATGTCTCCTACCACATGACTTACGACCCACTGCCGACTTCATTGACTGGGCTGGAGTGGAAGCAACTAAGGTAACACTAGGCCTAGCCTGGGAGAAACTCTGTCTCCTGAATCTTTTATTCCTGTTTCGTCCAAACCGTTTCTGAAACTTCTGGCTGGATTTTCCTTGATCCGTCTTGTCGATAACACCCTAAGACTTTCTCTTCTTATCACCCTTCTCCTTGACGGTCAACTTCTGATCACTTTCAATTACTAAAGCGGCATTTTAGGCTTTAACCCTTGTTGAAACCTCCTTGCCTTACATATTCAGGAACTAATCGGGCCAATTTCGTAAACTTGGCCTCATACTCCAACATACTTCTTTTACCTTGTTTCAATTCTAAAAACTCAACTTCCAACTGATTCTATAGACAATTTGGAAAATACTTTTCCAAGAACAATTATGTAAATCTGGTCCAAGAAACAGGACCTTCTCTTTCCAATGCACGAGTGGATTCCCACCAATAATTTACCTCATCCTTAAGGAAATAACTCGCATAATCCATCTTAAGATCATCACTTACTTGAGTGAGGGCAAAAGCCTTTTACATTTCCTTAAGCCAATTTTTGGCAACAACAGGGTCCACTTCGCCCTTAAACTCTGGGGGCTTAACAGAATGAAAGGACTTAAAACTAGTAGTTTGGTTTGGCTATTTTTGTTGATGTTGCTGTTGCTGAATCTGTTGGATTAACCGTTGTTGTTGCTGCTGACGCAACAAATCTAGAATTTAGTTTATAGCTGGGCCCTCAACAAAACTACTGCTATTTCCTTTAGACTGGGTAGCTTTTTTGGGTGGTATTTTCCTAAAATATATCAGGGGATTTATTCAAAAACATAACAAGAATGTATCACAGAAAATATCACCGTTTAAACGGTGCACCTGCATCAGGAAAATGCTACCCAATTATGGTACCCGTGTCTTTATTATCGGGATCCATTTATAAAAGATATATAGATAAAAACACTAGCAACAATGAGAGTATCAGAATCAACAACAGTGCAGGAAAACTGGAATATAAAGATACTGGACATCATAGTATAGCTTCTCAATTTAACAACAAATAATTAACTTCCAACTACTACTCAAATATAATAGCTAAACTAGTCTGAAATACAACAAAACTTGGCTGACTATATCAGCCATAAACTATATAGAGCAAACTGGTAAACCAAGTCAAACTTAAGAAACCACGGACTTTGATGGCGCACTAGTCCAAGTTTCAATCAGCCATTCCTCCCAAAGGCAATTTTCTATCACCTCTAAGTAACTTGCTAACCACTGAATTAACATTTTTAAGGCTGCAATCTTCCCTAATGAATCCTAAATCCTCTCTGCTGCCATTATTTCTGAAATAGAAATCAGATATAGAACTTTTATTCCTCCTGATAGTCAACTTTTGTTTACCCTCTATAACCAGGAATGTTTAACTACAGAGGTTACTGAAGAAACTCGTTATCATAGAATACCAAATGAAATTTCAAAATCAAGGAAATAAATTATACTTGAAAATTGAAGGATATGTAGATATGACTGAGAGCAACCATACAAGTACATAAGATGGCCAGTTTTTGTACCGCATAGTTTACAACACATAATTCGGTGGCGTCCCACCAGACCCTTTGTCATAATAGTCAAATCATATGCATTGTCTGCCCCAATCGACCAATAGAATTACTGAAGTAAGAAACAATGTTTAAATGGAAAATTAATGGATAGGGAGGGGAAATCTGGTTTATGATGAAATCATCAAAACCTTCAGTTTCTTACTTCAAGTTTTTAACTTTCTTACAGGAAAAACAAGCAACTTATTAGATGATAAACAATTACTCAGGAAACAAAATGCGTCTCAAGAAATGTGTTTAAGGGTTCAAGATATAAGCAACAGTACTGATCCACATACACTACAAGACTTAGCTGTCATAGCAGTCGCTAACTGTTGGATTTTAGGCGCAGCGGAGGCATGGTAAAACACTTTTACACATATAAAATCCAAATAAAAGCATATAAATCGTGGTAAAAACATATGGATCGATTACTAACCTTTAATATGCGATCCAAGAGCAACGATCGGAGATCCTTAGTAGCTGCTCCTCAAACGTGAAGCACTCCACCGGTATCCACCAAGAAAACGACGTTAAGGAGGAGGAGGAGGTGGAGAGAATTAGGTTTTATAAAATTTTGGGGTTTTGGGTTAGAATAAAAATAGGGTTTATAATAGTATATTTATAGGCAAAATTTTCAGCTGAAATTTTCCCATAAAATATTATTATTATTAACCCATTTATTATTCTCATTAATAATTAAAATACCTTTTAATTATTAATCCTTTTTCTAAACACTTTAGAAATAATTCTCTCTCTTGATTTAATTTCCAAAAATTAAATTCTTAATTAATAATATTAAGAACTTTTCTTAATTAATTTATAATCAATTAAATCTCATTTAATCAATTATTAAATTTTCTAATTAATTATTTATTTCACAAATAAATAATTATTAGCCATTATTAATTAATTCCTCCACCATTAAATCATTCTCTTTTTATGGTGTGACCATGTAGGTTCAATATTAAGCCGGCAATAGAAATAAATAATAATAAAACTATTTTATCATTATTTATATAAATTCTCTAATTTATTAAATATGATTAATTAATTAATCACATTTATTCTACATCGTGAGGGATACTTCTCAGCATATCGCGACTATCCGGATAATATGAATTCACTGCTTAGAATACCAAGAACCTATTCAGTGAATAGTTACCGTACAATAAACTCCTTCTACCCTACAATGTCCCGATTAAATACAAGGCATGGATCTTGTGTCAAGCCTATCTAATTTAATTACTTGCTTACCATTTACTATGCTTAATTCTATGCAAATTAGAAACTCCTTTCTAGTTTCATTCACTCTGGCCAGAGATTCCTGAACTAGCATAAGTGGATCAGCCTTGAACATTCGCTTCCTTCACTGGAAGGGGTAGATCTTTTATTGATCATACACTATCTTCGTGTACAAATTCCTATACCCAGTAGAGCCCTAATAATTGTCCCTGGAGACTAAGAACTAAACCAAAGCATAGTTCAGTGTACACAAGATGACTATGATGACCTCAAGTCTAAGGATACTTGTACAACTATCACTATATGAACAACTGCTGACACGTGAGTGAACTCCATCAGTTGTTCAGCTGTGCGAGTCATGTTCAGTGAACTTATTCTATAATAAGCACCTACATAGTAGCTATAGTGTCACCACATAAATGTCTATGAGAACAGACATCCTTCATAATGAAGCAAGCATAGTATGTACCAATCTTTACGGATTATTAATTACCAGTTAGTAATCCTATGATCAGGAACTATTTAAGTTTAGAGTTATCATCTTTTAGGTCTCACTATTATGATCTCATCATAATCCATAGAAAGCTTTACTCTAAACTATGGTATATCTTATTTAAACACTTAAATAGATAGAGCCCGTAATAAAAATAAAACAAGTCTTTTATTAATAATAATGAAATCAAAATAGATTACATAAAAGTTATTCCTAATTCCTAATACATGATTGGACTTAGGACATATTCCTTTCAATCTCCCACTTGTACTAAAGCCAATCACTCTGGTATCTAATACCCATCTTGTCTTTATGACGATCAAAGTGACTTTCATAAAGTAGCTTTGTGAGTGGGTCTGCAATGTTGTTATGTGTGTCAACTCTAATTCAATACAAAACAAGAAATGTTATCGTGCTCCCACTAACCCTTTTGTAGACGCATGGTTCATCTACATTTTTGATAAAATCAAACTCTTTGATTGTCTCATCAAAACGAATGTTCCATCTTTCGAGAAGCTTGCTTTAAACCATATATGGTTCACAGCAGCTTACACACTAGGTTTTCATTTCTCTTGGAAAGAAAACCATCTGGCTGTTTGCCAGATCTCATAGTCATAGTAAGCAGCATTCGCAAGCAAAATCCGAACTGATTATAACAGGGCTACAGGTAAAAGGTTTCATCAAAGTCAATCCATTGCCTTTGTTTGAATTCTTTTGCCACAAGCCTGGCCTTAAAGGTCTCCACCTGGTCATCTGCTCTAATCATTCTTTTGTATCCCGTATACATAGATTTCATTCCAGATTTCATGGCACTATGCCATTTCTCTGAGTCAACAATACTCATAGCCTCATTATAGGTCACAGGGTCGTCATCATCAATGATCGATAACTCATTGTCATTCTCAACGATAACGCCATATTACCTCTCAGGTTGGCGAGACACTCTCCCTGACCTACGAATGGGCTGTTCCACAGAAGGTTGTTCAGTCAGAACAGGTGTTTCCACTTGATCTGTAGTAGTTTGTGCTTCTTGAACTTCATCAAGTTCAATTTTGCTCCCACTGTTTCCTTCAAGGATAAACTCCTTTTCCAAGAAGGTAGCATGTCTGGAGACAAACACCCGATGATCGGTGTAAAAGTAATACCCTAAAGTGTCTTTAGGATATCCCACAAAACTACATTTTACGGATCGATATTCCAGCTTATCTGGGTCAACTTATTTGACATAAGCTGGACATCCCCAAATCTTAACGTGTTTAAGACTCTGTTTCCTTTCTTTCCATATCTCATACGGAGTTTGAGGAACAGATTTGGAAGGCACCTTATTCAGTAAATATGCTGAGGTTTCCAATGCGTAACCCCATAGGAATACTGGAAGATTTGCATAGCTCATCATCGACCGAACTATGTCTAACAAAGTTCGATTTCTCCTTTCAGATACCAATCTGGAGGAGTCCACTGGGAGACTATACCATTTACTTTGAGATAATCTAAAAACACTCCATTAAAGTATTCACCACCTCGATCTGATCGAAGAGTTATAATACTATGTTTGGTTGTTTCTCCACTTCATACTTATACTCTTTGAACTTTTCAAAGGCTTCAGACTTGTGTTTCATCAAACACATATCCGAATCTAGATCTATTATCCATGAAAGTAATGAAGTATGAAAATCCACCCATGGCTTGCGTAGACATTGGTCCACATACATCTGTGTGTACCATTCCTAGCAAATTTGCAGTCCTCTCTCCATGTCTACTAAATGGAGACTGCAGTGCCACTATAAAATGAGATTTTCATCATCCCTTTTCTTTTATTAGTTTGTTCAATCTGAAATAAATTATGTCACATACATACAGACCATTATTTAAAGTACCACGTTCATAAAGAATATTATTTCTAAGAATAGAACATTCATTATTCTTAATAATCAATGAAAATCCAGCCAAGTCTAACATGGGAATAATATTCCTCACAATCGAGGGAACAAAATAACAATTATTTAAAACAATAGTCTTGCCCGTAGGCATATGTAAATGAAATGATTCTACATCTTCAGCAGCAACTCTTGCTCCATTTCCCATCAGTAGAATCACCTCCTCTTCCTCAAGAGTCCTACTTCTCCTTGGTCCCTGCAACAAATTGCAGATATGAGAACCACAGGCGGTATCTAATACCCAAGTAGAAATTTGATTTAATGACATATTCACTTCTATCATGAACATACCTCAATCAGAAGCGGTAGTCTCACTACCCTTCTTCTTCTTCAATTCTGCAAGGTAAACCTTGCAGTTCCTCTTCCAATGCCCCACCTTGTTACAGTGAAAGCAAATAACTTTGCTCTTGGGGTCTTCAGCTTTTGGTGGAACCGGCGTTTTCTCACCTACTTTCTTCTTTTTGGAAGGGTTCCTCTTCCTTTTCTTAGGATTGGAACCTTCACCAATTAGAAGAACAGAACTCTTCTTAGGGGGAAAATTCGATTCCGCAGTCTTCAACATGTTGTGGAGTTCAGGCAGGCTGACATCCAACTTATTCATATGAAAGTTCACAATAAACTGCGAGAACGAACTCGGAAGCGATTGCAAGACCAAGTCTTGGCTCAGCTCCCCATCCATGGCAAAACCAAGTTGTCCAAGACGTTCAATCAAATTTATCATCTTAAGTACATGGTCATTCACAGATGTTCCCTCAGACATCCTACAACCGAACAACTCCTTCGATATCTCATATCGAGCTGTCCTCCCCGCCACATCATACAACTCTTGTAGATGCATGAGGATAGTGTGAGCATCCATATGTTCATGTTGCTTATGTAGCTCAATGTTCATGGAAGCTAGCATGATGCATTGAGCAACATTTACATCATCTATCCACTTACGATACACAACATGTTCATCATTATGCGCATCGCTAGCAGGTTCAGTAGGCTTAGGTGAGTCAATCACGTATTCCAGCTTCTCAATCCTGAGAACAATTCTCAAGTTTCGAAGCCAGTCAGCATAATTAGGACCAGTCAACTTGTGAGCATCTAGTATGCTCCTGAATGATAGTGCAGAAGACATAACGTACAAAGTAAATCTGTAAATGATAAACACATAACAACACTTAGCAAATATTCGATTTCATTTCAAAACACTATATGAATCGGGTCTTTATTCATAAGTGGCTCCCACTAGTATATCTAATTTATTCAAACCCCTACGTGAAAAATTAAGCATTCATAATGCTAGTGGGAATAGGGATCCTACATTCCATTACACAACCCCGGCTGTAGCACGAACCGCCATATAATGTTCAATAGGCAGACAACTCTTGTCAATTACATCTTATGTTATTCCCTAATCAAACTTTAGCCTCTTGAATAATTGAGTCTCGGCTGTGGCACGACAAACTCAATATTCTAAGTCAAGTCTAACCCAACATTCCGTACAGTTGAATCAGTCCCCAAAGGCCCACGGCTGTGGCACGTACTGACCTTTAGATTCTAATTCAATGTACACATCTCTATGTAATAGACAAGTATTTCTTATTTCGAAATCAAAGCCCTCGGCTGTAGCACGAATCGACAATGATTCAAAAACAAGAACTACTTTTCTATCATGTTGGAAGGCTATGACCGACACAAGCCCGTTGTGTCATTGGCCAATTTCTACTTGATATTATTTAATTTTAGAGGGATTATATTACGTTACAATCATAATCATATTATAAAGATATTCTTCCTTTTAAATTAAATATTTCAAATCAATAATCAATAATCAGATGATTCCTAGATCGGGTGGAGCATTGTCAAGAGGCGTCACTTAATAACCCTTTCTTACAGATAGAAATCTGTTGTTGACAGAATCATCCTTTCTCTCATATCGAAAATTCATATTCAATTACGTGTTTCATAAACACAAGAATCTCATGATTGTATTCATAATATTATCATTAAGGTTATGAAACAATTTCACTATACTAGGTTGTCTAACAAACGCCTTATGTTCATTTAAGTTCACCTAAATCTATCATCGCATGATAAACTAAGCATATATCACATATATAAACATGAATAAACATCAAGGTAGGCATGTTGCATCATCTAGCACATTAGTCTAAGCATTATACATCTCTATGTATCACATAAAGCATTTAAAAGCAATTAACACAGTTAAAAATAGCTTAAAAACACTTCTGCTACCTATAAACAGTTCGAAACAATTTCATAAAATATCATATAATATACCATTAGAAGCGTCTCGAAAAGACGAATCCAACGGCACCAAAATCGCCCAATTCCAAGCTGGCACGCGCCCCCACGCGCCGAAAGAAGATTCCCCACGCGCGGCCACACGTACACGCGCCTAACAGCGCGTGTCTGATTTTCTTCCACGCGCCCCACGCGCCACACGCGCTCCACGCGCCCTAACCCCTATGATGACGTCAGCATGAACTATATATGCACTATAACCCGCTGATCAGTCAGGAAATTATAACTTACAGTTATTTTTATTGGATTCGTTTCATTTTTCTGAGTCTAGGGGTCTTCGTTTCGCTCAAATCGGATTAACGGTTGAATTATTATGAATTAAATAAGATTTAATTAATTAATAATTAATTATAATTAAATAATCCTTAATTACATTTTTAAATAATTAACTAATAATTATTGTATTTTAAAATAATTAATCCCTAATTATTAGGATTAATTACTATTTATTACAATTATTTACAAATTAATAATACTTACTCGATCAGATCGATTATTTATAAATAAAAATCGATACAACTAACTGATACAATACTTATCGAATAAATAAATATTATTCGAATCATAATTCAACGAGCAACTACTCGTATAAATACGAGCTACTCGCGAATTCTCGAATAACTATCGAACTGTTATTATTATTATTATAACTTATACAATTCGTTAATTAATTATCGATATTTAATTATTCGATACGAATAATTAGTACGATATTCTTCGAATAAATATCGCTCGATTAATAATTCTAATTTAACGAATCACTACTTGTATGAATACAAGTTACTCGTAATATTAACTAATTATCGGATTATTAATCATATTATTTAATCCTTATTTATTAATTAATTACCTAATTATTAATTAATTACCTAATTAGTAATTACTTAGATAACTAATAAATAATTAGATAAATAATTAAATAATTAATTAAATAATTAAATTCGAATTTCAAAATTAATAAAATAATTTAAAAATTAATTATAATATTTTTCAAAATTTAAAACTGATTTTTATTTACTTGTTAGAATTACTAAAACTAATTTCTGATTTTAGAAAAATAAAATAAAAAAAAAAAAACCAGAAACATGAAAACAGAAACAGGGTTAGGGTTATATGGATCAACTCCGGGTCAAATAAAAACCCAACCGGGTCGGATCCGGGTTGGCAAGAACACCCGCCGGTGTTCTTCACGTTTTCAGAACACGGCGAGGTTCCGGCCACCGGAGCCCAACTCCGGCGATACCAATTCCTGACCAAAAACCGTGTGGTTCGACTCGTTCCTGCTGCAAATCAATTCCTCACCATCCCAACCATTCATCCCTGCCATTCTCCTCCTTCCCCGTCGCCTGTCTCATCTTTCCCGGCGAAAACCGATCCAAAATCGGCGACCTTCAACTCCATGGCCGGCGAAATCGTTTTTGACGAATACAAAACCAAACAACGTGATTCCGGTGTCAAATTAAAGCTACAGAGTTCTACAATTACTTCCTAACATCAATCGCGAGTAAAAACATATATAAATCTAAAAAAAACAAAATCAAAAATAGTTAAACTCAAGAACTCGACATATCGATTCAGGGGTTGTAAAATCATAATAAAAATACCTGATTACTCCTAAGACTACAACGAAACTAACTACATAATCCAAACAATCAAATGATTCTTCAAAATCAAAAACCGAAATTCATGCCAAGAACATAAAAATCGATTTTGAGATTAAACAAACCTCAGTTGTTGATATTAGTATCAATAGATTTGTCTCTTCACAAGGATTGTATTGGTTACTCGAGCGTTTTCAGTGGATTAGTAAATCTCCCAAAATCACTGTTTGATCTTCTCCCTTCTTCAAGAACACAAACTTCACCCACACTTTCTAATTTTTATTTTCTGATTTTTTAACAATTAATTAATGAATAATTAATAATAAAATAGGTATTTATACTAATGAAAATAATACCCCTAAATAAAATTAAGGGTCTAATTATACATCTAATAAAAATATTTGGCCCCAATTTTTATAATTTTTGGGTATTAATAATGAATTTTTAAATATCCAATAAATACAAAATTAATGTCAAAAATTCCCAAAAATTGTGATATTACAAAAATGCAAAGAAAAATAATATATGATAATTTCATGATCATATAAAAATAAAAATGTGATTTTTGTGGGGCTTTTGGTACCCGAAGGGGTCCGGAAAAGTCGTTTTTCGCGAAAAAGGTAAATTTGTAAAACGTTTAGGGGTTCAGAATAGCGATATGGGATAGGGCAATTTTGGCAAAATAGGGCCAATGATTTTGTTTGAAATACGGGCTTTTAAAACATAGTTTTGAGCTGTACAGGTTTTGATATAATATATATATAACTGATGATAAAATGCTCAATAAATATCCAAAACACGTTTGGATCAAAACAACCAACACATATCACATAGCAGTTAGGGTTTAACGACTTAACACATTTAACCACATAATAATACACATAATTTATCATTATTATAATATAATACAAGCGTAATTCCTCGGTCGTTACATTCTCCCCCCCTTTAACAAGATTATGTCCTCAGAATCACATTATGCAAATAACTGAGGATACCTTTCTAACATTTCACTCTCAAGCTCCCAGGTTGATTCTTCAACCACTGGGTTTCTCCATAAAACTCTCACTAATGACACAGACTTATTTCTTAATATCCTCTCTTGCCTATCTAAAATTCTTATTGGCTTCTCTACATATGACAAATCTGCCTGAAGTTCTACTGGTTCATATTCTATTACATGCCTTGTATCAGGATTATACTTTTTAAGCATAGATACATGAAATACGTTGTGAATATGCTGCATATGGGGTGGTAGAGCTAACTCATACGCAACCTTCCCAATTTTCTTCAAAATCTCAAATGGTCCAACGTATCGTGGCTTCAATTTTCCTTTATTGCCAAATCTGGTCACTCCTTTCCATGGCGATATTTTGAGCAATACGCGTTCTCCTTCCTGATAGTCCACATCCTTCCTTGCTTGGTCTGCATATCTGCTTTGCCTGTTTTGTGCTGTCTCGATTCGTTTTCGAATGAGTTTAATCTTTTCTTTTGTCTGCTGAATTAATTCTGGACCCAAAATCTTGCGTTCTCCAACTTCATCCCAATGCACTGGTGATCTGCATTTCCTTCCATATAATGCTTCATACGGTGGCATTCCAATACTGGCGTGATAGCTGTTATTATAAGAAAATTCCACTAGGGGTAAATGTTCATCCCAACTACCTTCAAAATCGATCGCACAAACTCGTAACATGTCTTCAATCGTTTGAATTGTCCTTTCACTTTGACCGTCAGTTTGCGGATGATAGGCTGTACTCATATTCAACTTCGTTCCTAGACATTCTTGGAATTGTCTCCAAAATCTTAAATTGAAACGAGGATCTCGATCCGATACAATTGATACTGGTACTCCATGACGCATCACAATTTCTTTAAGATATAAATGCACTAGCTTGTCCAATGAAAATCTCTCATTAATTGGAAGAAAATGTGCTGATTTCATCAATCGATCAATAATAACCCAAATTGCATCATGATTGGCTTTCGTCCTTGGAAGTCCCACTACGAAATCCATCGCTAGATGTTCCCATTTCCATTCTGGAGTGTCTAATGGTTGCAATAACCCACTCGGACGTTGATGCTCTGCTTTAACTCGCTGGCATGTGTAGCATTTACTCACCCATTCTGCTATCTCCTTCTTCATATTCGGCCACCAAAAGTTTTCCTTCAAATCGCGATACATTTTCGTGCTTCCTGGATGAATGGAATACTTCGAATTGTGCGCATCTCGCATAATTTCTTCTTTTAATTCTACCACGTTAGGGATCCAGATTCTTGACGTAAAACGTAAAATTCCTTCATTATCTTTCTGAGTTGTAATCTTTTCTCCTGTTAAGTTGTCGTCTTGACTCATCACTTTATCTTGACAATGGCGAATCTTTTCTAGCAACCCTGGTTGAAAAGTCATAGCGTAAATAGTTCCTGCAGATTCATGAGGAATACGAATCTCAATTTCCAATTTGTCGAATTCTTTAACCAATTCTTCACATGAAGTTAACCGATTCAATCTTTCTTTTCTGCTTAGTGCATCTGCTACAACATTTGCTTTTCCTGGATGATAACTGATTGTAACATCATAATCTTTAATCAATTTCAGCCATCGACGTTGTCGCATGTTCAGTTCCTTTTGCGTGAAGATATACTTCAGACTTTTATGATCCGTGTAGATTTCGCATTTTTCACCATACAGATAATGTCTCCAAAGCTTCAATGCAAATACAATTGCTGCCAATTCCAGATCATGCGTAGGATATTTCTGCTCATGAGGTTTAAGTTGTCTCGACGTATATGCAATGACGTTACCATGTTGCATCAACACACATCCTAAACCACGATATGAAGCGTCACTGTAAATAACAAAATTTCCTTGCTCGTCTGGCAGTACTAATACTGGTGCAGTCACCAACCGATTTTTCAACTCTTGAAAACTTTCTTCATATTTACTATTCCATTCGAACTTTTCACTTTATCGAGTTAATTTGGTCAACGGTGTTGCTATCTTCGCAAAATCTTTGACAAATCTTCGATAATATCCTGCCAAACCTAAGAAACTTCGAACCTCTGTCGGCGTCTTTGGTCTTTCCCAATTCAACACAGCTTCAATCTTTGCTGGATCAACTTGAATGCCTTCTCTGCTGATGATATGCCCTAGAAACTGCACTTCTTTCAACCAAAATTCACATTTTGAAAATTTTGCATAAAGCTGCTCCTTTCGTAATATCTCCAATGTCGTTCTTAAATGCGCTGCATGCTCTTCTCCCGTCTTTGAGTAGATCAAAATGTCATCAATAAATACAATGATAAACTTATCTAAATACTTCTTGAATATTCAATTCATCAAATCCATAAACGCTGCAGGTGCATTCGTTAATCCAAAAGCCATCACAAGAAATTCATAGTGTCCGTACCTCGTTCTAAATGCTGTCTTTGGAATATCTTCGGCCTTGATCTTTAACTGATGATAGCCTGATCGTAAGTCGATTTTCGAAAACCATGCTGCTCCTTTTAATTGATCAAATAAATCATCGATGCGAGGTAAAGGATATTTATTCTTGATAGTTAACTTGTTCAGCTCACGATAATCAATACACAGTCGCATACTGCCATCCTTCTTTTTCACGAACAATACTGGCGCGCCCCATGGGGATACACTTGGCCTTATAATTCCTTTGTCGAGAAGTTCTTGCAACTGCTTTGCTAATTCCCTCATTTCAACAGGTGCCATCCGATATGGAGCTTTCAAAATTGGTTTGGTCCCTGGCGTCAAGTCAATAGTGAACTCGATTTCTCGATCTGGTGGAAGTCCTGGTAATTCGTCTGGAAAAATATCAAGAAATTCACAAACTAATGGAATATCTTTAATCTGTGGATTTCCCTTATCAGCATCACGTACATAGGCTAAATAAGCTTGACATCCTTGGCGTAGCAATCTTCTCGTTTGCATTATTGATAGGAATTTCTGCTTTTGCTTCTCACCTTTAAATATTACCGTTTCATTTTCTTCAGTTTGCAATTTCACTCTCTTATTCGCACAGTCAATTTGAGCATTATTACTCGATAGCCAATCCATTCCTAGAATAACATCAAACTCCCCTAACCTAAAAGGTATCAAATCAACTGAAAAATGACATCTTCCTATCTCAATATCACAACTCGGGCATACTCGATCTACTGCAACCTGATCATTATTTGCTAATTTTATGACTAACACTTCATCTAACCACTGTACCTCACAATTTATTTTAGAGATAAAAGCTTCAGAAATAAAAGATCTAGTAGCTCCTGAATCAATCAATACCAAAGCATTTACGGAATTTACAGGAAGTGTACCTGCAACCACATTCGGACTCTGTACCGCTTCCTCCATTGACATGTTAAAAGTCCTTGCTTTGGGCTGATATTGCTGTGGTAGTGGAGGTGGAGGTAATGCTAAAACTCTTGGAATACTAGCGGCCATTGCAATTCCTCTGCAGTCTCTGGCGATATGTCCTTTTCTTCCACATTGAAAACAAGTAACTTCTGCTTTTCCCATCGGACATTCTCCAGAATAGTGTCCCCTTTGCTTGCATTTGAAACACGTGACATTTGGCTTGTTGCAAATTCCCGTATGCTTTCTACCACACGTTCTGCAATCAGGTACAGGCGTCGAATAAGCCTTTGCTGAGTTGGGGCAGGTAGTCGATTACCCATCCTCTGGTTGTTTTGTTCTGGCCTCCTAAAGTTTACTTTTCCTCGAGCTTGAAATCCCGGCCTTTTGTTGAAACGATTCTGAAAATTCCCTGGTCCTTTCTCTTTCTGAGCTGCTTCGCTTTCTCCTTCAATAATCATAGTCTTCTGAACAATAGCCGTATAAGTTGTCAATTCAAACACAGCTACCCTGCTACGAATCCATGGTTTTAGTCCTTGCTGAAACCTCTTGGCCCGCTTCTCGTCCGTATCCACCTGCTCTGGAACAAACCTTGCCAATTCCGTAAACTTGGTCTCATAATCCGCAACCGATAAGTTGTCTTGTTTCAGCTCCAGGAACTTGATCTCCATCTGGTTTTTCATAAAACGAGGAAAATATTTCTCCAAGAAAAGATCAGTGAATCTATCCCAGGTCACCACACCTTCTTCTTCCAAAGCTTTCTTCGATTCCCACCAGTAATTAGCTTCGCCTTTCAGGAAATAGCTAGAAAAATCCGTCTTCTGCTCTTCCTCAACCTTTACCAACGAAAAAGCCTTTTCCAACTCTTTCAGCCAAGCTCTCGCTTTTGTAGGATCCGTGGAACCCATAAATTCCGGTGGCTTCACCGACTGAAATTGCTTGAAAGTGGTCGTAGGCGCTGCTGGTGGTACTTGATGTCCTGGATGAGCGGCTTGCTGTAACATTTGTTGCTAGAACTGCTGTTGTTGCTGCTGCATTTGTTGTTGCATCATCAACATTTGCTGTTGCATGAGATTAAACATCTGATCCATCTGTTTATTATTGTTTTGGCCCTCGGTGTTCCCATTCGATGAATCGGGTTGTGTTTTTCTTTTAGGTGCCATCTTTCTGGTAAATAAACAACGGTCTTCTTTAATAATAGTATATTAAACATATATTAAAACAGTCGATTTGAGAAAATAAAACAGCTTATTAAATAACTGAATAGATAAAACAGCATGATGTGTTTTTTTTTTACATAAGAATACAACATGATCGTAAATAAAACTACATTTATAAATATGTAATGGTACTGAAATAAATATAAATGCTTAAATAACTGGAAATAAAATAAAAAAACGTGCAAAAGATCATCTCGTATATATACATGTAGAACACCAGCTACAGGTGTCAGTGCTTGATACAAAAACCTATGATATAACAGTCATACTGCTACTACTACTATCGGTCAAAGTCAGTAACTACACTCATACACACTAGTCATACAATACTATGCTGCCTCTATCTACAAAATATACATAATACCACACTCATTGATCTGCTGGTCTCAAAATCCTGGTGGTACGTGGCTCAACTCCTCCTGCAATGCCTCTAGCACTGCCTCGGTAAGTCCCAATGCTCTGCGATATGTTGTCTCCGCACTAAGATCCTGCTGTCTCAACTCAGTAAGCTGCTGCGAACTAACCCGGTGAATATGATATAGCCTCTCTCTCAGTATATAATCCGGTCGTAATGCTCTGACAGGACCATCCGTATGTGTCTCATACAACCCAAGGATCTCCCTACACTGGTTCTGCCATCTAATCCTCTCCTCCCTCTCTGCCTGAAAGCGCTGGTATGTCACGGTATGATGCTCCCGAAGATCAGTGCTGGAACCTCGAGAAGGTAATGGTCCATCCACCACAATATCATCCATAAACTCTGGTTAAAAAAACTAATAAACTCCTGGAACAGGTGCATAAATGGCTAATGGGGCAGGAAATAAGATAGGCTGCTCCATCGGCGCATACACTGGCGGCTCTGCCTCTAGCTCCATATGTGGCAGCTCTGGAATCTCGACTAGTGGCATAGGAATCTGAGGCTCTAAATCCTCCCACTGCGGAAGATCAATCATGTCAGGAATATCGAACATCGGGAACTCTAGTGGTGGAAAATCTGGTATCTCTGGCTCAAAATATGGAAAATAATCTACAAAACCTGGTACCTCTGGGGGAAGTGGTATCTCTGGTGCTGGCTCAGGTGGCAATGGAGGTAAGATCTGCTCTGACACTGGGGCTACTACCGGTGCATCCCCTGGATCTGTCTCGGTCCTCTCCGTAGATGATGATAAAGAAGCCATCTAATATACATAAAAATAATAACACAAAAACAATCAAATCACAATCCTAAACTCATAACTCCTAATCACATAGACAAACAATCCTAACATTCTTACTCACATCCTATCTCATTTTCCTATCTTATCTTAGCCCTAACGTTCTTGTTTTCAAAGGTCAAACCTAAGCTCTGATGCCAACTGTAACACCCTCCAAATCCGGGGTATAGATTTGGGGCATTACTAATAATAACTACTCACTAATCTCGCACAAGCGGAATATAATTGAAATAGTTACCCCGAACTACTACTACTCAGGATCTTTTAAGGTTAAGATTTGAAAACAAGAACCACATACTAACTTTATTACAAACCAAATAAAAACAATCCGTCTCAAGAACTCTCTTTATTACAAAACTATATTCTATCTACATGCTCACCACACAACTTTTATTCAAACCATAATAGTACTTATCCTGTTACACCTGGTCTGATAACTCAAAGCTCTCTTCAGGGATAGGGATGAACACCCTTGGTATAAGAGGGTCCCGCTGCTTGACTCGCTTCTTGACTACGCGGGTTCTGATGGGTTTCATTCTCTACCTTAACTGTAAGACAATAGGAATAACAATAAAAGAGGATGAGCCAAAATTGCTCAACAAGCCTGCAACAATATAGATAGTATAAAGAGAGAGAAATAAGTGAACCAATAAGCTGCTGGTTTAATCAACCATCTGAGTCTGTATAGACTAATAATTTGCCAATACTGGCGAGTGCCAAATGAACAAGACTGGAAACAAGAACCAACATATGCACTATAACCCGCTGATCAGTCAGGATACAGTGCGAATCTATACCCAACTGTATAGATCCAACCAACATAAAGAGTACTCAGGCAGCTATGGCCTATTAATTAAAGGTCTGAGTAAAACCCAGCCTGTATCGTAACCATCCAGTCCGAAGTTTAGCATCCGGAACAATCGGAATGCTTTTGATGTATCCCAACATCAGGATATATCATAATATATGTAACAAGGGTAAAAATATTGGAATATGAATAGAGGATTCAATAAATTGGGAGAAATCAAGAATCGAAATGAAATAGAAACAAGAATCAATAGATATGTATCAGTGCATATGAACAAGAATTATCAAAGTATAATTGATATGTAAAATGGGGTATAATTCACTATTCTGAATTTAGAATAGGGGAAAAACTTGCCTCGCGCGTACTTAACCTGATCCAACTCACCGACTTCTGTCCCTAGCTTACTCTGCCTTGCTAACACTGAACCAATCATGGAAAGATAGTTGTTTAGATAACTTACTATATACGTGTATCTGGAATTGATATCACGTAACCTTATCAGTCTACCCATGCGTTTCTATCTGATTCGCATATATATACACATATATTGATATAGCACATAGGTTCACATAATCACATAAAACACATAGCACATAAAGCACATAATCAATTTTTTTAGACTTATATTTATTTTTAGAATTGATTCTAGACTCATACCTGCATTAACTAGCCTTATCTGACTTTATTATAATTTTTCGGGATTATTCGATTAAATTATACCCCTATTAGGGCCTACGAACTATTAATTATCACCAAACCATTCTCTTTTGGAGGAAATTATAACTTACAATTATTTTTATTGGATTCGTTTCATTTTTCTAAGTCTAGGGGTCTTCGTTTCGCTCAAATCGGATTAACGGTTGAATTATTATGAATTAAACAAGATTTAATTAATTAATAATTAATTATAATTAAATAATCCTTAATTACATTTTTAAATAATTAACTAATAATTATTGTATTTTAAAATAATTAATCCCTAATTATTAGGATTAATTACTATTTATTACAATTATTTACAAATTAATAATACTTACTCGATCAGATCGATTATTTATAAATAAAAATCGATACAACTAACTGATACAATACTTATCGAATAAATAAATATTATTCGAATCATAATTCAACGAGCAACTACTCGTATAAATACGAGCTACTCGCGAATTCTCGAATAACTATCGAACTGTTATTATTATTATTATAACTTATACAATTCGTTAATTAATTATCGATATTTAATTATTCAATACGAATAATTAGTACGATATTCTTCGAATAAATATCGCTCGATTAATAATTCTAACTTAACGAATCACTACTCGTATGAATACAAGTTACTCGTAATATTAACTAATTATCGGATTATTAATCATATTATTTAATCCTTATTTATTAATTAATTACCTAATTATTAATTAATTACCTAATTAGTAATTACTTAGATAACTAATAAATAATTAGATAAATAATTAAATAATTAATTAAATAATTAAATTCGAATTTCAAAATTAATAAAATAATTTAAAAATTAATTATAATATTTTTCAAAATTTAAAACTGATTTTTATTTACTTTTTAGAATTACTAAAACTAATTTCTGATTTTAGAAAAATAAAATAAAAAAAAACCAGAAACATGAAAACAGAAACAGGGTTAGGGTAATATGGATCAACTCCGGGTCAAATAAAAACCCAACCGGGTCGGATCCGGGTTGGCAAGAACACCCGCCGGTGTTCTTCACGTTTCCAGAACACGGCGAAGTTCCGGCCACCGGAGCCCAACTCCGGCGATACCAATTCCTGACCAAAAACCGTGTGGTTCGACTCGTTCCTGCTGCAAATCAATTCCTCACCATCCCAGCCATTCATCCCTGCCATTCTCCTCCTTCCCCGTCGCCTGTCTCATCTTTCCCGGCGAAAACCGATCCAAAATCGGTGACCTTCAACTCCATGGCCGGCGAAATCGTTTTTGACGAATACAAAACCAAACAACGTGATTCCGGTGTCAAATTAAAGCTACAGAGTTCTACAATTACTTCCTAACATCAATCGCGAGCAAAAACATATATAAATCTAAAAAAAAACAAAATCAAAAATAGTTAAACTCAAGAACTCGACATATCGATTCAGGGGTTGTAAAATCATAATAAAAATACCTGATTACTCCTAAGACTACAACGAAACTAACTACATAATCCAAACAATCAAATGATTCTTCAAAATCAAAAACCGAAATTCATGCCAAGAACATAAAAATCGATTTTGAGATTAAACAAACCTCAGTTGTTGATATTAGTATCAATAGATTCGTCTCTTCACAAGGATTGTATTGGTTACTCGAGCGTTTTCAGTGGATTAGTAAATCTCCCAAAATCATTGTTTGATCTTCTCCCTTCTTCAAGAACACAAACTTCACCCACACTTTCTAATTTTTATTTTCTGATTTTTTAACAATTAATTAATGAATAATTAATAATAAAATAGGTATTTATACTAATGAAAATAATACCCCTAAATAAAATTAAGGGTCTAATTATACATCTAATAAAAATATTTGGCCCCAATTTTTATAATTTTTGGGTATTAATAATGAATTTTTAAATATCCAATAAATACAAAATTAATGTCAAAAATTCCCAAAAATTGTGATATTACAAAAATGCAAAGATAAATAATATATGATAATTTCATGATCATATAAAAATAAAAATGTGATTTTTGTGGGGCTTTTGGTACCCGAAGGGGTCCGGAAAAGTCGTTTTTCGCGAAAAAGGTAAATTTGTAAAACGTTTAGGGGTTCAGAATAGCGATATGGGATAGGGCAATTTTGGCAAAATAGGGCCAATGATTTTGTTTGAAATACGGGCTTTTAAAACATAGTTTTGAGCTGTACAGGTTTTGATATAATATATATATAACTGATGATAAAATGCTCAATAAATATCCAAAACACGTTTGGATCAAAACAGCCAACACATATCACATAGCAGTTAGGGTTTAACGACTTAACACATTTAACCACATAATAATACACATAATTTATCATTATTATAATATAATACAAGCGTAATTCCTCGGTCGTTACATTTTAAGTCGTTTGGTTAGGGGCACAAGTGAAATCACAAAATCTGTCCAGCAGGGGACAGTTTTGTTGCAACTTAGAAATAGGAACTTTTGACCATGTCATAGGTAGGCCCTCATTAGGCCATGTTGGGCCTTAGTTAGAGGGAGTGTCAGAGGACTTTTTCCAGCCATATTTCATAGGATTTGAGTTAGAACCATGTGTCACAAGTTAGTTCAAGTCAGGGCGTTTTCTGCCCAGAAAAACACGGGAACCATGGGATTTAAGCTTAGGCCCAAGGAGGCTCAAGCTAGGCCCTTGAGCCACATCAAGTTTGGGAGATGCCTTATGGTCAGAAGAGTCTAGTGTAAAAGTTTTGGAGGTAAACTTGTAGTTTAAGAGTGTCTAATACACTCAAGAAACCATAGATGTCATTCTGAAATGTACTCCAGTGAGCACTTTCACTTGTCACATAGTTTTAGAACACTTAGGAGTGAGATCTAGGTTGACCACTATGGTTGCAAGATATTATAAATCCAGTAGAGTAAAAGGCCCAAGTGGGGGTCAATAGGTTTTGGATAGTTAAGTAAAGGCACATTGAGTAAGAAAGCCAAAATTTGGGAACTTTTTCTAGTTTAGCGACCAAGTGACTTAAGTTTGGGATCGAGATCATCCAAGCCTAGTGTTGCATTATGATGTATGTGATATTATTTGGTATTAAAATATGATATGTAGTATATGTGGCTATGTGTACAATTATATTTATAAGGTGAGTATAAATTGCGTGCATATAGGCCTAAGTGCCATTTGTGTTGTAAATAGGTTGAGTTGGTGAGAGTATAATATAATGAGATTATTATTAATTGTGTAGGATCTCGAGACGAGGGTAAACTTGCCATAAAGGTCGAGTAAAGCTTCCAGTTGCTCCTACCAGCCAGACCAGACCAGCCTTTCTCAAGGCAAGTGATTCAATCTGTCTTCGTAATCACTGCAAATGTGTAACAATTAGTTCATATATATATGATACGATTATCCTGAGTCATTTTGATATACTTGAAACAAGCGATTCTTACGCCTATCTTTGAATTATATAGAAATGCCATGAACCCTTAAGTACGTATTGTAAGTAGATCAAAGGTCTTATCACGTTAGTATATTAAAGTAATTGGAATGTCATGATAAAATAAAGAGTTGTTATAATACTTGATTGATCCTCTTGATCAACATGCTAAATATTTCCCAAAGTATTGATATCTCACCCTGATGCTTGAACCCCTATAAAAACTTTACCTTGACACCTAAAAGTTAGATATTCATCAAAGTTGTCCATAATTGATTGATACCCCTCTTTCTTACCCTAAAGTTTGAAAATCCTGATATACCTTGAGCTAAAGATCATTTCTTCAAACCTTAACACCCTTAGTATTCATGAAGCTTATCTTCTTGATGTTCTAGCACTTGTACCTTGTCTAAAACCTTTGCTTTAAGCCTAGCTTGGCATTATTCTTTCTTATTATCCAATAGCCTTGCTAAATTTCCTTGTCAAAGTTCTTGTTTATGGAAACCTCTCAATTACCCTAATATAGTAAAGTCTAGTGGATCATGGTCTTGAGATTTTGTGACATATTTCCAGTGTTTCAAGTTGATCTATAATCCCTTGATAAAAATGTTTACTACTTAAGAGGTCTTATTATTAATCGGCATCAGTTTTTGAAATGATTAAAATGTGGATTTTCAATCCCAAAGGGGGATAAATGTTTTCTTTAAATAGTGGATCTGGACTGAGACACGAGTCCTTTCCACACTTATATTGTAGGCTTAAAAGTTGCCTAGGGATCCCATTAATGTTTTAGAACCCAGCGAGGTTCGGGATTACTTCGCGGCTGATCACCGGCTGTAATCCGTAGCGTCATAAAATGATTTTGATTAAGATATGATTTTGAAAATGTTTTGATACAAGCAAATGATGCCATCACCCAAAGTTTTATCTCTTGTTATTATTGGTTATGTCTTCACATTGTCATTAAGTTTTGTATCATTTTGTTTAGCACTTGTTGAGCATTTGGCTCACTCCTTACTTTACCTTGATATTACAGCTAGCAGCTATGGTTAGATTCAAGCAGACAGCACGTAAGACCTGTGACGCTGATGCGTATGTCCGAGCTCAGGTAGAATAAGAGATAGATTTGTGTGAGGACTCGATATTGAAATCAGTTGTAATAGATGGTAGTGTTGGGTTGTTTCAAATCCTAAACTGTAAGATCTTGGATTCGGTTATGTTTACTTCCTTTTAAATATTGTAATAGTTACGTTTATTTTGTTGTTAAGTTGGGGGTGTGACAGGTTTTGGTATCAGAGCTACGGTTTAGAGTCCCTGGACAGCCCAAATAGGTTATAGGATATATGTATAGGATATAGATAATATGCGAGAGAGTAGGTTAAGTAAATTTATTATTAATACTCCTCTTATTGGTTTGTCATCAAAGGGCGCATTCCTCGACACCCTCTGGGTCGGACGACACTATTGCTTTCTCCGTGTATGCTGAGTTGAGGCGCGAGTTTGACATGCTTCAAAGCAAGTACGACCGACTGATAGACCAACTGAAGAACATGTACCTGGACAGCCGAAACTATGAAGGGAAGCCCAAGGAGCAGATGACTGCGAGACTTGAGACTTTGGTTCAGTACGTCAACACTAAGCTTGAGGAGATGCCAGTGCACCGGGACCGCACCAGCCAGTATGTCATCCAGATGGTGGCAGATGAGCTCCAGAGCATGTGAAGATGCTTCTAGAGGTGAAGACTACCAAGCCCCGTTCTGATGGAGTGGAGCCTTAGTTCTTTCCATTATTACCTTTTCATGTTGTTGTATTATCAGACTTCGTAGAAATTCCCAGTTGTTTCCTTTAAATAAGCATGTTATTCCTAGAATCAGACTTTGTTCTAATCCTATGTATTGTGACCTTTAAATTTCAAATATTATGCACTATCGTTCCAATTGCTCTCAACTGTTATTTTACGCCTTCATATGTATCACCATATCTGTTTAATTTGAAACTTGACCTCATATGTAAATAAGAATGCCATTCAATACCCTCAAATTATTTCATCATTCGTACCTGTTTTGATATAACTCTTATTTCAGGATCATGCCTCCCAAAAAGAAGAACCCAACAACCACATCTACCACAGACCCAAATATTCTTCGATTACTGGAAACTTTGCAACAGCAAACCAATGCTATAGCTCAACAATAACTAACTCTTCAACAACGAATTGAAAACCAAGATAACCGTGAACCACACCAACCACCTGAACCACCAGTACCACCTCGACAAGTTGTCACTTTCAAGGCTTTTCAGAATGTGAATCCACTTGCATTTCATGATACCACTGATCCAGTAATAGCTAACACATGGATTAAGGAAATGGAAAGAGCCTTTGAGTTGGTACAGTTAGGGGACGATCAGAAGACGCCATATGCTACTTATTTCCTGAAGGGCGAAGTCATCTATTGGTGGGAATCAGTAAAAGCTATAGAAGCAACTCAGCAAGTTTCTTGGGAGAGATTCAAGAAGTTATTTCTGGAAAAGTATTACCCTAAGTACATGCAGAATCAGATGGAGCTTAAATTTCTTGAGTTGAAGCAAGGGAACATGACTGTACTGGAGTATGAGAAGAAGTTCACTAAGTTGTCAAGGTTTGTGACAAAGTATACCAGCACTGAGGAGGAAAAAGCGAAGAAATTTCAACAAGGATTGGAGCCTTGGATCAGGGATAGAGTGGCTATGTTTGAGCTTGAAACCTATGCGGGAGTAGTACAGAAAGCTGCTCTGATTGAGAATAATGGGACGCAGTCAAGGAAGGAAAGGGATAACAAGAAAAGAAAGGTTCTATTTTATGGAGAGAAGTCTGAAACCGCAAATTCACAAGATCAGAATGTTAGGAGGATTGGATTTCATAAGGGTGGAAATTTTCACAGGAAAGGAAATTTGGGCAAAATACAAGAATCGAAGGGGAACGACCAGGCAAGCCAAGGGCAAGTTGGAGAAAACAGGTTCCAGAGACCGGAATGCAAGCACTGTGGAAGAAGACACCCCGGAGTGTGTAATAAGCTGAGCATGACATGCTATAGGTGTAACCAGAAGGGACATTTGGCAAATGAGTGCAAGATGCCGAAGCCAGGAGTTACATGTTACAAGTGTGGAAGGACTGGACACATAGCTAGGGAGTGCAAGGTAACCGGACCAGTCAAAGCTCTAATGAATGTGGCAAGTACCAGTGCAAGCGTGCCAGCCAAGGTATTGGCATTACCTCCACCACCTACAACAACTCCGCAAGCAACAGCAAGGACATTTGATCTGAAAATGAAGGACGCTGTTCAGAACTGACTTGAAGATTATCAGTATCAGAATTTGAGTCTTCATTTTCAAATCTCAGCTGATCATGATCAATAAAATCTTCAAGTCCAGTAATCTTCTTGTCATCAAGAGAGACATTTATAGATTCCATGACCACTCTTGTTCTCAAGTTATAGACTCTGAAGGCTTTTGTGGAAAGTGGATATCCAACAAAGATTCCTTCATCAGCTTTTAAATCAAATTTAGATAGCTGTTCAGGATGAGTCTTAAGAACGAAACACTTGCATCCAAATACATGAAAATACTTCAGATTTGGCTTCTTTTTCTTCACCATCTCATATGGTGTCTTTCCTTGCTTGTTAATGAGTGTTGCATTTTGAGTAAAACAAGCAGTCTGCACAGCTTCAGCCCAGAAATAGGTTGGAAGCTTTGGTTCTTCAAGCATTGTACGTGCAGCTTCAATGAGAGTTCTATTCTTCCTTTCAACAACTCCATTTTGTTGTGGAGTTCCAGGAGCAGAGAATTCCTGCTTGATTCCATGGTTTTTGCAGAACTCTTCCATTATCAAATTCTTGAATTCAGTACCATTATCACTCCTTATTGTCTTCACATAATCTTTGACCAATTTGTCCAGTTGCTTGACATGATCAATTAAGATAGATGCAGTTTCACTTTTTGTGTGCAAGAAATACACCCATGTGTATCTGGTGAACTCATCCACTATGACCAAAGCATATTTCTTCTTTGCAATAGACATGACATTTACTGGACCAAATATATCAACATGTAGTAGGTGATAAGGCTCAAGAATTGATGATTCAGTCTTGCTCTTGAATAAGGATTTTCTTTGTTTAGCCTTCTGACAAGAATCACAAAGGCCAACAAGAGCAAATACTGACTTTGGCAGTCCTCTCACAAGATCTTTCTTGACCAACTCATTTATATTGTTAAAATTTAAATGAGAGAGTTTCTTGTGCCAATTCCAGCTTTCTTCAATTGATGCTCTACTTATCAGACAGATTGCAGAACCATCATTACTTATTGAAAGCTTGGCTTCATAAATGTTACCACGCCTGTATCCTTTCAGAACAACTTTGCCGGTAGATTTACTTACAACTTCACAGTGTTCTTCAAACAAATCCACATGATAACCTCTGTCACAGATTTGACTTATACTCAGCAGATTGTGTTTAAGTCCAGAGACCAGAGCTACTTCTTTAATGATGACATTCCCAAGATTGATATTTCCATATCCCAATATTTTTCCAATGTTGCCATCTCCATAAGAAACACTTGGGCCAGCTTTCTCCACAAAGTCTGATAGCAGGGCTTTATTTACAGTCATATGTCCTGAACATCCACTGTCCAGAACTAGGATGTTTTTCCTGTTGCCCTGCAATCACAAAGACCATTAATGATTAGTTTTAAGGACCCAGACTTGCTTGGATCCTTTGGCCTTATTAAGTTTGTTAACATTTGCAGCGGATTTAGCATCAGAGTTTATGTTAACATTTTTCTTATCAGAATTTACACTATCAGACTTTGAATCAGAACTTACACTAGAAGGAACAATGGAAACTTTCTTTAAAGAAGGTTTTATTTGATAATAATCATAGTACAAACTATGATATTCCTTACAAGTATAAATGGAATGCCATAAACTACCACAATGAAAACAAGGATTTTGTGGCTTATATCTAATAGACTGACTCTTAACTCCTGACTTTGAAGGTAAGGAGTTTATGTTCTTATTCTTCCTGCAAAAAGAAGCCAGATGGTTAGAACTTCCACAGCTATGACACGTTTTCTAAGGAGTTTCAGGAACAGGCTTATAATCATTGCTTTTATTCACACCTTCCTTTCCATTCCTATTTTTCCTAGGTGATTTTACCTTGTTTGCATTCTTAACATCTTTCAGCTTATGCTTAAGCTGCTTCTTTATCATTAAGCCTATGTTTACTTCAGCTGTCTTTTCCTGTTTTAGTTTGTCAGAAGTTACTTCCTTTTTAACTTCTGTTTTCTCATTACCAGACTTTACAGCTACAAACTTAATAGGCTTTAACTTTGGCTTTTTAACAACAACAGGCTTAATATCTACAGTTCCTTTATCATTCTTATCATCTCCATAACCTAAGCCCTCTTTCCAGTTTTTACTACTTAACAAATTCTGAGTTGTTCAGCTAGAGTTAGTCGAAGTCCTGATAACCTCTCTTTCCTTTTCTAACTCAGTTTTTAGAGATTCATTCATTTTTAGCACTTCATCCCTAACATAAAAGGCATCATCTCTATCTTTCTGAGTTTGATGGAACATAACTAACTCCTTTTCTAAGAAATCATTTCTTTTCTTAAAAGCAAGATTTTCAGAAGTTAATCTTTCACATGTTAAAGTTTGATCTCTATAACTAACAAACATGGTTTTAAGATATCTTCTTAACTCATTAATATCATCAGTATGAAAGGCATAAGTAGTTTGAGGTACCTTTGATTCAGCAGCTTCAGAACTGCTTTCAGCACTTGCCTTATCAGCATTTGCCATCAAGGCATAATTCTCCTCACTTTCAGAATATGAGGTGTATGTCCAGCTTTTCTTCTTTGTGACAAGAGCCTTGCCTTTGTCACTCTTCACTTTCTTGCAATCAGGAGATATGTGGCCTTTTTCACCACAGTTGTAGCATTTGACATTTGTATAATCTCCTCTGTCAAACTTTCCTCCTCTGATCTCAGATCTTCTGAAATTCTTCTTATCAGAACTTGTGCCTTTCCTGGAAAACTTCTTTCCCTTCCTGAACTTTCTGTATACAATCTTTGTGATCCCTTTCACCATAAGAGCACACAGCTTCATCATCTCCTCATCAGCATCCGTATCAGTCAAACTTTCAGATTCTGAGTCATCATCATTTTCAGAACTTGATGATTCAGTATCAGACTTTGTGAAAAGAGCTTTACCCTTGTCTTTCCTTAAGGTAGCTGCCTTGGGGGATTCTTCTTCAGCCTTAAGAGCAACTGTCCTTGACTTTCCACCTTTCCTCTTGCTTCTTTGTTCCATCTCAAGTTCATGAGTCTTGAGCATTCCATAAATTTCATCAAGAGTTATTTCATCAAGATTGTAGTTGTTTCTTATTGTTGTTGCCTTCAAATCCCAGCATTCAGGAAGAGCTAACAGGAATTTAAGGTTTGAATCTTCAAGATCATACTCCTTATCAACCAGTGACAGATCATTCAAGAGTTTGACAAATCTATCATATAAATCAATCAATGACTCATTAGCCTTTGAGTCAAAGTGTTCATACTCTTGAGTGAGTATTGTCTTCTTGTTCTTCTTAATCGTATCAGTTCCCTGACACCTTGTTTCCAGGGCATCCCATATCTTCTTTGCAATCTTGCAGTTTATTACCCTGTTTGACATTACATTATCAATGGCACTATGCAGTAAGTGTCGTACCTTAGCATCCTTAGCAATTGATGCGATATCTTCAGCAATGTAATCACTCTTCTCCTTTGGTATAGTCTTTGCTGTTTCACCTGCAACTGCAACAGCGAGCTTGGTTGGTTTGTGAGGTCCTTCCTTGATTCTATCAAGATATTCTGGATCTGTAGCTTCCAGAAACATGGTCATCATCACCTTCCATATGGCATATTCAGATGGTCTCAATATGGGAACTCTGATATCTCATACCGACTTTGAATTTGTGTCTTTGGAGATTCTTCAGTTTTGGTGGGCTTAGTTGGAGTTTCTGTATCAGACATGATTGTGTTTGGATCTTAAACTGTTTGTGTGTTAACAGACAGGCTCTGATACCACTTGTTAGGTCACACACACACTGTAGAGGGGGTGAATACAGTGTATAATACAATCAAATCGAACTTTTATAACTCAAGTAACAGAAAACAAACTTTATTGAAACAATAAACTCTGTTACAGTATGGAACTGTTACCTCTCAGTGATGAACAAATATCACGAGAGCTGCTAGGGTTACAATGAATAATCTTCTCGAATATGATAACACTTTTAGTGTAAACCCTATGTCTGTGTTTATATACTACACAGTTACAAGATAATCGCTAATTGATATGGAATATAATTCTGCTTCCTAAAATATATCAATCACATATCTTTTCTTCCAAGTATTCTATTCTTCATAGAATTCCTTCTTCATGCATATCTCTTCTTATGTTTATCTCGATCTTCTTTCCTTTAATCAGCTGTTGTCCTTATCTGAACGTCCTTCAGTACTTAAGTTCTGATATCCATCTTCTGATGATTATCTCCTGATAATATAAGTACCGATATCCTTAAGTCCTGACTTCTAGTAAGTACTGATTTATCCTGTTTAAGTAAGATCTGAAAACTAAACATAAATCATATTAGCCATGACATTATCAAATATATCTAACACTAATGATAATGATGGTCCTGGTGGTGGTGATAAAAAAAAGAGCTTGTTTTGAGGAAACAAGGTGGGGATCAAATTGGTTCTAGTGGTACATCTAAAACCGCTAATCAATCTAGATAAGGTAGAGAAAGGAGGAGATCTAGTAGGCAAGTCTCAAAGACTGTGCAAAGTAAAGAACTGACTGTGACTAAATCTCAAATTTTGAAAGTCACAAATGCTAATAAAATGAAGACAATAATTAATTAATTATTAATTAAATGACAACAAATTACTTCTCAATTTACTAAAAATAACCAAACACATACTTTAATTTTATTCCTTGTCCAAAATTAAAACTGCTAAAACTCTAGTCACTACAAATATCTTAAATAATAATAATTTTGTTAAATTAAAATCAGGATATTACATTAGAATTAAAAAAATTATTTAATACCTTTTTAGAGAATGCATATTCTCTTTTAGATACTCATTTAAGAAATGTATAACATTAATACTTTTATATGATCTGCGTATTCCAGCGGCTAAATATGTCAAACAATTCAAAACCAGATCATTTTCTCAATTTTGCTTACCAAGTGGTTAAAGTTGGCTTGCGCCCATTTCTGATTACTCTGTTTTCTAAAAAATCCATGTCTAGACCTCTGGCCAGCTGGACCAATTTGCCAAATTATCCAGGGCCATTTTGTTAGATTTGTTGTCCTCACAGCGCGCCCGCGGGGGAATTGCCCTGGAAAAAGTTCTAATAAGTGTTATTTTTCTTTTGTTTTTTCTTAATATCATATTAAGATAAAAATATTTTGATATTGAATATAACGACTCGTACATTTCTGTAATATTAAATGTGTAATTATTAAATAATTGCATAAATAAAATAGGTTTGTGGGTTCTGTCAGCTGAATATTATTTTGTTAATATTTTAAGTAATTATGTGTGATTGTGGTGTTCGTGTATTAATTGTGTAATTAGTTGTGAAGTTGTGTTGTGTCACTTTTTTATTTAAAGGTGATTTTATTCAGGATTTATTTTCATAAATACTTGAGTTATCTCTAAAATCATTTTTATGGCTTCATAATTTTATTAATTATTTTTAGGAGTTTTCAAAATTGAGAAATCAATATTTCATCAATTATTTAGCCATATATGATTTTCTTATTGCAATTATTTTTTAAATCCGTATTTAACTCCAAAATTCTTCAAAAATTATGAAATTCATATTTTATTTGGTTTAGAATATTTCAAGAATTTTAAAATTTATTCCGAAATTTTTAGGGATTAGTTCGACCCGCGTGTTGTTTTATTTGATCGATAAATTCTGATATGAGTTGCATTTTTAAAAATAATTTCAAATTATGGAAAATTATTTTAAATAACTTTTAATTATTTGAAATATTTTATAAAATATTTTGTCGATGTTCGGATTTTAAGTTCCCGTGAATTATTCGTTTAGACTAAATTTCGAGTCAGATAAAGTCCCTGTTGCGAGGTTTATATAATAAATGATAATAAAAGAAAAGGGGGGGTGTTGTTGTTAATCGGGTATAACCCGACTCTTTCCTCTCCAATCTCTCTTTTGATTCTCTCTCGTGAATGTCTCCTTCTATTTTCCTCGTCCCCTCTGATTTCGGGGTTACTCCGATGAGTTTCCGGCTTGATTTCTCTGGTGGTCTCTTGGTTGTTTCGGTTCCTGAATATATATATACATATGTTGTGTGTATATCTGTGCTCTGTGTGTCTATGCGCGCGCCTTGCGTGCATGTCTCTGTGCGTGGCCGGTGCTTGGGCCGTGGTTGATTCCTGTTCTGTGTTTGGCTTTAATTTTGCTCCGTTCGCCGCCGGTTGTTTTCCGGCTGGGTGACGGGGGCGCGTGTTTATCGCGCGGCTTGTGTTCTGTTGCCTTGTTTTGCAGCGCGTATGCGTGTTGTTGTCCTGTGATTTATTTCATGTTACTGAATATTTTAATTTCCAGTTATTTTGTGATGGAAATTATTGGATTTTGCGGAATTTAATTATTAATGTAATCGATGAGATTCGTGTCGGAAACCCGTATTTATCGGGTACCCACGAGTTTTATTGCCGTCGGCGATGAGCTGCGGCGAGCCGACGGTGGACTCTGATGATTCAATCTGAGTCCTACAATTTAAAATACAAAATATGATTTAAAATACGAATTGCGAATAAAACTGTAAAATGTGATTAAAATTATAAAACGGGACTGATAATTAATAATTGTATTTAAGTGGTATTGGTGAAATTGCGAATTGTTGTTGTTGACTGAAATTGGTGATTGGAATTTGGATTGGGTTGGGTTGTTGTTGTCGTCAATTTGGCGTCGGGATGTTCGACGGGTTAGCCGATAATCAAAGGAGGTGCTGCCCGATTTCCGAAAAATTTAATTACGAAAATCCAGGACCGTACCCAATGACTATCGGAACGTTGATCAGTTATATTATCGTACCTTATACGAAATCTGATTATGTGTTGTGATGAAATACTTTACGAAAAACCGATAACCCTAGTTTCATAAAAGGATAAATATACCTATATTTTTGAAAATGAACACCGAACCGACTTTCGAAGACGTGAACCCTAATTGATACGTGTATTATTATATGAAGTATGTTACGAGTCGGGTTTTGTTAACGTTCGGGTAGATTGTTAGTATGGATATGTCAAGCATAATCGAAGGTCTAAGTTAGGGTATTTCGACTTTGTAGGTGCTAGTCGGAAAGCCCAAGAGTTGGCGTTGGATAGCCTAGTGGACAGTCGACGAACTCAGTAAGGTTCCAATCGAAGGACCTGAGTGTTGAAGTCGAAGTCAGGGTAATCTAGTGGTTAGGCGATAAAGCCTAAGCGTTCGTATCGGCTCAAGGTCAATCAATATTATTTGTAAAGCTCTGCAAGGCAAGTACCCCTGAACAAATCTTTTACAGTTCAGTACTATATGAATAATTGTTGATTTACATTTACGTACTGGAACCAAACGATTTAAGTTACGTATCCCCTAGGTTTCAAATTGTTTTGTTAACTTGGTTTTGGGGGAAAAGTAACTTCTGAAAATACCTATCTCTAAGTTTTGAATAAAATGAAAATGTTTTGGGAAAATGTGTTGTGTTATAATTGTTTTGACAAGAGATAGGTAAGTGATTTGGAAAACTGGATAAAAATGATCAGATAATTGGATGAGTGTGCGCAGAAGGCCCGTAACGGCCTGGAAGTTAGCGTAAGAGGCGAAGTCGTTGCGCACCCTGTCATAACCACCAGCCCAGCGTGATAGAGACCTAGCTAGTCTCTGAGTTCCGGAACAAGTTTCATAGGATAGCCTGATCAGCTGTCTCACCAGGGATCATCCAATACTTTTATATCTGAGCAAGTGATTTTGAGGTTCCCGGAGAGGAACAAGTTTTATAGGTCCTGTGATGGGACAAGTTTTATAGATCCTGCGATGGGATAAGTTTTATGGTTCCCGTAACGGAACAAATGATTTTGGGTCCCCGTAACGGTACAAATGGTTTTATGGGTCCTGCGATGGGACGGAAGGTTTGAAAATGAAAGAAGCATGCTAAAATTGAAATTGATATTTATGCACAGCACACAACTAATGATTTGGTTTTACAGAGCATGCTAGTTTTGATATCCAGTTCACACATATTTTACTTGTTTTCTAGCAAGTTATAATTTTTGTTCCTATAATTGTTTATCATAAACTGTTTCTGATTACTATTCATATAGTGGTACTGCTAAGCAATTGATTGCTCACCCTTGCAAAATGTTTTATATATGTATTGCAGATACCTAGGAGATTCTTCAGTGGTAGTCGGGGCAGAGTTCCAGTTCCTTCCGTGTCAGACTCCTCTGAGGTAGTTGTGTTGGACCCAAGTGAGTCTGTTGAGTTGCTGAATAAAGATAGTACTGTTTGGATTGTCTTTAGTAAGTTGGTTTTGTGATGGTTGTAACCCAAGTCATACTTAAACCTAGAAAAGGTCTTGGTAAAGGGGTCGAAATTATGTATAATTAATAATTTGGGTTATATTGTTTATTAGTATTGTTGTCGGTGACGTCAACTCCTGACCCCGGGGTTAAGGCCGTCACATTGAAGTTTTCTTAACGTGTTGCCTCAATTGTCATTTTGTGGTAAAAAAATGGTCCAAAATTTCATTTTGGGAAAAAATGGCCCAAAATGTTAATTCAAGTCGTTACATCGTGTAACGTTTGAAAAATAAACCAAAACGCTACACGATGTAGCGTTTTGTTTTTTTTAAGAATTTTTTTAAACCCAAATAAAAAATTCTTAAATCCTAAATTAATAAAAAAAATATTTTAAATTATTTCTAAAACCCAAAATGGGAATGTTAAACCCTAAAATTTTATAAATTATTAAATTAAGTTACACACTTAAATTTTAAAATTATTAAATTTATAGTTGGCATTTTTGGTTTCTATGGTTTAGGATCTTTAGTTTCTAGGGTTTAGGGTAAACCCTGGATTAATTTTTTTTTTTATCATATGTTCGGGTGCGCACTGGGTAAACCTTACGGGCTCATGCAATAACCTGCAAACCACGTGAACCAAGGTAAACCACATTTAAGCGACAGGCTCTGACTCGGGAGGTATAATCATAAATTCTCCTCTCGTGAGATTCGAACCTGTTACCAAGAAGATAGTTATCCACTGGTTAAACAACTGAGACAACCCTGCGGGCACCCTAGATTAAATTAGGGTTTAGGCTCTAGAGTTTAAAAGGTCCTAAACCCTAAATCGGTATACATTCTATTAATTTCTTTTTTCAATACTTCTAAAACCCAAACGGAGATTGGTGAACCCTAAAATTTTAAAAATTATTAAATTAGATATGTTTTTATTCCCTTTTTTAATCTATACTATATTATAATAGCCGGAATGGGGTATAATTTGTAGTTTGGTTAACCCCTCATTTTGGTTATCCATTTTTCATCACGACCGTTGGATCTTCTTCATTAAATAATCAGAGCCGTTAGATCCAAATACTAAAAAAATACACTCCACAGATTCTCAAGTTCAAATCCCGTCAACAACATATATTTATATTATTATTTATAAAGATACATATAAGTTTTCAGTTTCGAATACTGTCTACAACAAACATTTATATTATTTATAAAGATATATATGTTTTCAGATTCGAATCTCACTCACTAACAACAAACATCTACATTATTATTTATGAATAAGATCTCATCAATCATATACTATTTGTACTATTTGAACCTAACTTGAAATTATAATTATATAATCATTATTTAACATTTAATTATTTATATAGAATTTTAATAAAATTATATGAAATAGAATTAAAAATATATAAATATTAGCCAGGACCCGTGGGCTGTAAGCTAGTATTTCTAATACCCAAAAGGGGGTTATTGAACCCTAAAAAATTAAAAATTATTAAATTAGGATACATCTTTGAATTTAAAAATATTAATTTGAAAATGGCTATTAAAAACGTAACATTAAATGTTGTTTCCGGTCCTAAAACGATGCACAATAAAAACGTAAAAAGAACAAAAAAATCAAAAAGCCTTAACGCTACTCGAAGTAGCGTGGGTGGACTTTTGCAAAAAAAAAGAAGGTTAACGCTACTTTGTGTAGCGTTTTGAAAATAGAAGCGTTTTGTCCTATTTTCAAAACGTTACACGATACCCCGTTATAAAATGACATTTTGCGTCATAATTCTGAGAAGTGACATTTTGGGCATTTTTTACTGAAATAATGATATTTTGGGGCATTTCTCGTTTTTTTAAGGACGCTAATTGGTTCACATCGCGCTAAATATTGAAAAAATATCCCTCCTCGCAAAGTTTCGACAGATAAAAAAACTTGAAATTAAAAAAATTAAGTACGACTAGAGTTACGCGACTTTTTACATTCACGTCAATTTATCATGTTAAATCGAGGAGGTCTAGGACCCTTTTCTTAATGAATCAAATGAGAGATTTTTTACGTATTGGCCCCAAATGTCACTATTTGGGGTCAAATGACCCTCAATATCACTATTTGAATTATTGGCCCCAAATGTCACTTGAAAACGGCATTTCGGGTGAAATTTTTAAAAATAGACGAAAAACGCAGTCTGGTGTTGAGTTTTTCCATAACAATTTTTTTTATTTTTTTTAAATAAAAGGAAAACGTAGTTTCGTTTCGTGTTTTTCTTGAAAAACGTGGTTTCAAACCGAGTTTTTGCTGAAAACGCAATTTCAGAAATTGTTTCGGTAAAAAACACAGTCTCGTCTTGAGTTTATGGATATAAAAACGGCGTTTCAATCTCAGGATGCAAAAAAAAAAATTCAAATCGCAGATCCAAAATGAGTTAATATGTAAAACTCATTCTAAGATTGCGTTTTGCCCCCATAAACACGAACTGAAGTTGAGTTTTCAAATTTATTTTTTTTAAAAAAATTGAAAACAGAACACGAAATTGCGTTTTTCATTAATAACAAAAACTTCACCCGAAACTCCGTTTTTGAGTGACATTTTGGGCTAATTATTCAGAAAGTGACAATGAGGGTCATTTACCCCCCAAAAGTGACATTTGGGGCCTTTTTTCAGATTTTTTCTTAAATATCAAAGAGCTGCTTAAAGCCCGAAATAAGAAAACAATACCCGCCCGCATGTTTAAAGAAATGTATACAACAGCACTTTAATCGAACTTGCCCCAGATGAATGTTGTCATGGATATATTGACATTCTCAAATTTAATTAGCAACAAATAAAAAAATAATTTGGTCAAGCATGTCACATAAAAGTTTGATTCCTGGTATTATACTATTCTAACAGTGATGATCCACTAAATCTACCCCATCTTTGCCACTCAAGCAGTTGCAACAGCGGAGAAGTTGTCACTAGGCCTGCTAGATAGATGAGCTCGACTGATGAGCAATAACAGCTGAAAGTTCACTTCTTAGTCTGGCAAGTGTCATCAGTCTTCCTGGAAGAAAAACTTAGGTTAGCCTTTCTTTACCAAATATGTGTGTACTGTGTACCCTATTCCCCTTTCTTCAGTTTCACAATAATAGGTAAGAGAACATTCTAACAAAAACAAACTAGACCTACTATTTTGGGGTAAGCACTTTGACATTCCGGAAACATATCCATTAAGTTCCTAATTTAGTTAACCGAACTTCACGGACAGGACCGGATTAAAATTAATATTTCAGAACGCTTACTTTCTATTGAATAACTAATGACACAACTATACAGCGCAACAGAAATTAAGAAAAAATATTGACCAATTTTTTTTCTGTTATAGAAAACTAAGAATCATACTATATATACACAGATATTCCTAGTTAAACCTAAAAATGTAATTGTAAATTTGTTTCCTAAGCTTCAATCCACAAAACTTTACCACTCCATCAGATTTTAGAAAAGTATATATGTATATCCATTACGAAACCTGGTCTTGTTTCTCACATGGTAGATTGATGATGAAAACATGCATGTCCTGTGTCACAGATAATTTGGACCATGTACAACTGAAAACTGCTACTCACATATATAAAAGGGTGAACAAATTAGTAATGTCATCGTCTCTTAGCTTACTTTTTTAGTTTTTCTTTTTACAATTCATTATGTATGAAACACACCAATTTTAACATTTAGGATTTAGCTGCTTCAAAACCCCTGACTAAACTATATAGTAGCTGCTTCTAACCTATCTGACTAAACTATATAGTAGCTGCTTTGCAACCTATCTGCCTAAACTATTATATTGACTATAAACAGGTACTTCCAGCAGAAACTTTTTTCAAGGGGGTCTGGAAAAATAATAAATAATGAAAATTAATATTTAATTTTAACATAAACTTTATAATTATAAAGACAAATGGAACAGCAATAAAGAAGACAGCAGCAAAGGCTCGAACGCGGGTGTGCAGAATAGAGAACACTACCAATTACCAGCTGAACTGCAAATACAATACCCACATAATACATTCTACTCGCTAAATATTCTCATCTCAAGGGGGGCAGGGACCCCCTGGATCCGCCTCTCTAGGTACGTCAACAATCATTGTTCATATTGTCTGATTGTAGGGTATGTGAATATCTTGTGATTATATATCTTGTGATTTAAAGGAAGCATGTACTACTGGAAGTCACATTTAGGGTAGGCATCCAAGTCTGTGATTGTTACTTTTATATTGTTAGTGTTTCTTTCTCTTGTTTAGCTTTTTTCTTTACATTTCTGTCTATCTAAAAAACTACTAAACTAGCTTAAAACCTATATATGCTGTCCGGCTATGATATATACAGAGGTACTGCAACAATTATATGAGCATGATGCAATAATTTTTTTCTTTTTTCATAATTAAACTAACGCACACGCCAGGGGTCGAACCCCTGACCTCTTAGAGAAACCAAGACCTTTAATTGGTTTATACTCGCATTAGTTTTTATTTCCTTCCATTATGACTTTTTTTATATATATCAGCATGTGGTGCTTGTGCATAAATAGTCGTATTATGCCATGTAAACTGCTATATTGTGGGTCTATAAGATTAATTACATAAATTTTAGCATAATTATCCTGCATGAATACACACTGAAAGAAGCAATAATTACATTGCTCTTTGCTTGAATTTAACAGAAGTCCCTCATCAATTATAGGTAAAACCTATGTTACTCAGACTCGGCTAAAAGTCTCCGACATGGATATATGTCCAAGTATCGGACTTGGCAACATTTTAAAAAATATAAATGTTTCGGGCCTATTTTAAGTGTCCAACTCCGAGTGTCCATGTCCGAGTGTCGAGTGTCCGACACGGGTACTCGGAAGTAAAACGAAGTGTCCGAGCAACATAGGGTAAAACGTATTATGTACCTTGTTCCCAATCCTCCAGTTAGATGCTTCCTTCAGCACATGCACAGACAGAAGTTGAATTGCATAGCTTTCAAGCACCATCCCCTGGGAAGCTGAATCAGTGATGTTCTTTTGCTTCTTGCTTTCCATATTTCTCGCTTTAGGTCCTGACTCTTCCATATCTGTGTTGTCAATGATAGAAGATACACTTCCCGTTAAAGTAACCACAAAAGGATTAATAATTTCACGCACTCCATATATACAAAACTAATGCTCTGTCTGGTAATAATGATAGAATGGAAGACAAACTTTTTATGATAAGTACGGGTGAAAATGACATGAAAGGAGCATATGTTATCAGATTAGTGGGTTTGAGTTCTAGTATAAATTGGTAGGAAAGGAAAAGAATATAGAAATGATTGAAAATTAGACAATATTTATCCACAAAATAGTAGTATAAATTTTGTTCCGTTCCCAACCAAGTTCATTCTTCCCAACCAAATGGAGCACAAGAGAACGCAATAACAAAGAACAGAACACTATGGACCTTTACACCTGTTTTGAGATGGATGACTGTGGACATTTTTTTGATAGCTGGACACAATATTATCCTCCTTCCTGAAAAAAAAATGACTTTCAACAAGTAAACGGGGTGAAAAATAAAGATTTAAACAAAAAAAATTTAGAAGTCGAAATTTAATTGATCAAGCATACGTTTTTCCATCAAGATCACTCTCAATACTGTCAGGTGCCTCCAAACCCTTAATTGATGATGCATATTCTGCTTGTTCTGGAGAACATGTCTCTTTGACGCCCTCCATTTCTTGACTTATATCTTTTGCAACATTGAAATGGCTGCAACTATCTCCAGCATCCAAGGCATCCCCGATATTTTTGTTCTCTGAGGACAAACAATTACTCCCATCACAAGCTTCTTCCTGAAGCTCAGATTTGTCACTATTAGGTACTGATACTTCTAACTCCTTTTCCCCGTCTAGGCAAAATCTTTCGCACAGTGGAATATCACCCTCAGGAACAATGCCCCTGAATGAACACCGAGTATTACCTCCTACACCAAATACTGGAGAAAGAGTTGACTTGCCTGACCTGGAGCTAGTTTTTGGGAGGAAACTGGTTTCACTAGAGTGGTTACAAGTATTAGGTTCGCAGCATTCCAGTTTATCCATGCAAAGGGGAAAATGTTTGGCTTGGAAACCACCCCGAGAACTTTTAGGAAATAATTGGGCATCAACTTGTATTTCAGGGACAGAATCTACATTAAACAGATCTTCATTCCAATGCTGGAAACTTGAGGGCTGACTATCTTCCAAATCTGAAGTGTGGCGAAAAGATCCCAAACCTGAATTTCTACTTCCAGTAACATCATCCTCAAACAGCCAATTTTCATGTGGACCTTTTCTTCTCTGGAAACTAGTGGTCGGTGTTGGACAATTTCCTGATTCACGTATATAATCCCTGTGCTGGAGATTTTCCTGCTTTGTGCAGTGTAATCCATGGTTATATTTATTCTTCACACCTTTCTTCCTTACAGGGCAGCAATATTCTGTGCCATGAGCTCTCATTTTCTTTCTCAATAAATCTAAAGGTGGGTTTCCATCGGCTTTGTACCATGCTGCATAGATATAGGAAATAAAATGGGAAGTTGTTGGAAGAATTCTACATATTTTGTTTGGTGGGGTGGGGTGGGGTGGGAGGAAGGTGTCATACCTGAATTGGATGAGCAGGAATTTTCACTATCAAATTTTTAAAAAGGTACACCAAACAAATGAGATCAGCTTAAATGGTAAAAAAAAAGAAAGAAAAAGAACAGTATTTAATTATGGAATAAAGCAATTCAAAAAAAGTTCATGAGAAACTATAACCTCAGAAAACTCAAATTCTCTCTTTCATTTTCAGTTTCAAAGCAGGACCAAGCTGGTTGGTTAATTGCAGATCTAACGAAAGAAGTTCTCTCTAAACCTGGATACCTGAGACATAAAAATTCCATAAAATAAATGTTGAAAGTTGAAGTTACACAGAATACACTCGGCAAAAGTGATATACCAGGTTCCGTTTGAATTAGTAAAGTCAGAATAATTTTCAGATAGTTGATGCTTGGCACAAGGAGTAACTGGATCTGATTAATCAGCAAGAAAAGATAATAAATGTCAGAAAATAACTGCCAAAGTTCCTATAATTACTATTCTGTTAGTAGTAAAATGATAACTGATACACATATTTGACATATTAAAGCAATAAAATCGCATTATATTGTCAGCTATTCCCAATCTCCATATCAAAATTATAATTTTACAAACAATTCAGCATACATGTGTACTGGGAATGGAGGTAAAAGAGCTTAAATCTAATTCAATATACGTATTAACTTCAGCCAGTGATGCTGAATGAAAAAAAATCTAGCTTTGCTTCCCCTATCCACTTCTAATGACCCAAGCCAAACCTCGTACTCAATTCATCACCAAACTTTTAAAATCTTAATTAGTTACGTTTGCTTTTTGATAGGACTGTGTTTACATTACAAAATACACATGGACCAAATGGCTAATGCAGAAATTGTGTTCCACCTAGAAAATTGCAACTTCTTCAGATATATCTCAAAAAGTATCCATTTTTCTCAAACAGCTTGAATGGAATTAATAAAAATGAGAGATACTGAAGGTCAGGAGGGTAAAGCTATGTTATTGATTAAGACTTAGAATCAACTTTCTCTAGGAAGAAGAGGTAACATTTCCTTATTCTTTTGTCTGCTTATTGTTTGCCAGGTCAGGGATTGGAAACCCTGAAAAGCTTCTTCATGAAAAGTAAGAAAAAGGTTATAGACATCAGACCTTCCCTAGACTCTGCTAATGCAGGAGGATGTGTACTGGATATGACCTTATATTTATCTATTATCGAGATATGCTACGATATCTTTTAAGCAAACTCCACACACTGCATTTCATTGTCTCAAGTGGAAAGGTGAAGGAACAACAGAATTTGAAAACACTGTTAAACCATTAGATTTCTTCTTGTCACTTATAAACAGGACAGAGTCATGATTCATTTCCTTGAACTGTATTTTCACATCAAATTAGAATTTTGCAACATACTGGACATAAACATTTTCTTTTTCTTATGATGAGAAGGGGGTAATGTGTACCCTCTGGCCATTAAGCTCATTCTAAATAAGTATGTATTATAATAAAAATATTAAGCAAGGGAGTCATATTTCCTAAATTAGGTATATTTGTTTCCTTTCTGATATGCCAATTAATTTAGATGTTGTGACACTTCCTGTTCCATTTTTACGATAAGGCGAATCCTATTAATGAATTTCAGAAGGGAGAAAGTAGCTGGGATGGCGGTAAAATATAGATAACTACGAATACAGAAATGGAAGGTCCAGTGGTGTAAAGCATAAAACTAGCAGCTTTATTTTTCTTTTTTTCTTTTTTTTGGGGTGGGGGTAGTGTTCCACAAGAAAATTAATAAGAATAAGTTAAACTTCAGGCACTAAAGATATGGGAAACGTTTCGAGTTGCTGAAAGAACGCACCGAACATATGTAGTGTATTCATGTCTTTTGTGCACCCCCTGCACATGCATTGCAGCTTCATCAAGAAAATAAAGAGAAAAACATTTTTGAAGGAAAAAAAGGTAGAATTACAAACAGACACCTGTTCGTATTAATGTTGGATTGAAATGCAAAGTCATTCTCTACATGACTTTCAAAATTGAAATAATCTGAAGAGTATGCATTTGTTTGATAAGGCTCGGACTTCCAAGATGAATGACACTTGCTTTTAAAAAGAAAGTCATCGTCTGGTAAGGTAGAATGCTCTGACAATAAAGGTAAGAGTAAATAGATAACCAATTCAGAAATTAGGCTTGCAAGTTAAAGAATCTGAAATATTACAATTAATCAACAGACAAGAATTTGCTGATACGCTAATGAGTAGCGAAAGTTTGAAACACTATCCATGAACTTACCCCCAGCTTAGGGTTACACATGTAGGAGATTAAAGAAGTTTTTCGACATTCAAGGTCACTATATTAACTATCATTCATATTTCTGCTGGAGTGCTGGTCATAATTGCAGAAGGTTTCACGTGTACAATATTTCAAAAATAATTGAAATGAACCATTAAAATTCTCTAAGGAAAGTGGAAATAGCTACAGAAAGAATAGACAATATTTATGAAACATGTTAACTAGTAGAAGGAAGTTCGAACACTACCAGTCCACGTGTTATCATTTTCATATTCAATGTTGAAGATGTACTCGTTTCCAACACCATTCTTCAAATAGGAACCCTTATCGATAATTTGCAAGCACCCTTTGCCCATTACGTTCTCGCGTTCAGAGTAATTAAAAGAATCCATCATAATCCTTGGAGGTAACTTGCTCTCATGATACAAAATGTCATCATCTTCACTCATATAGTCCTGCATCTTTTACACCGTAAACATATACAGAGCTTAAACCTGGTAGTATGACTTGTCCAATAAGATATTATACATGAAAACCAAATCATTTATAACAAATTAAGTGTTTGCGTATGTTTCACATGGCTTTGTGTTTTATAATTGTTCAACAGTAGACACCAAGAATCAGGCATGCACAGAAGGACCTTACATGGAACAAGCAAAATAGTCTTGAGAATTAGTTATTATACAACATTATGTGATCAAATGACAAGAACATTGAAATAAAAAGGTTTTCAAATGTTCTAATAACCTATGTGCGCACATCACCTAATTTTATACACTCAATTATATCCCCATCATAGTCAGGTAGTTACTGAATAACCAAGATAATTTAGGACATGGTGCTAAAAGAAACAATCCGTAAACGCACAATCCTCGTTCCCTGAGTACTAGAATCTTAAAAGCCTCCTCCTTCCTATCGATTTTTAAATGCGAAAAACCTAACTGACGACATCCTTACACCCAAAAGGGACTGAAATAATAATGATGACCCAGAGCCTAAAAGAAGTTCTAATGAGGTATACAAGCCTTTAGTTGCCTCACAACTATTTAGATTATTTATCAACTCCTTCCAGGCTCTCATACATCATCCTTCTATGCAACAGGTAACTACTTCTACATAAACGAAATTTCCAGCTGTATTATAGAGTTTCTTTCATTCGGTGCATTCTGGTTTCATCACTTCCCATAAACTACTCACATAACAAGGCTGTTCTTTCAAAACCTCTCCCCTCTTCCAAGCTCCGGAATAAGGAGGGACATACTGGAAGTAACCTTTATACATCGTACTACGCTAAGAAATAAAACTTTCTTCTTATTGTGTGGATGCAACTTTCACATTTCCAAAATTGTCTTGCTTCTGAGTTACATGCAAATAACAACCTCGCAAGATCATCCTTCAAGCAAAGCTTTATAATAATAAATGTTGCAAATAATTTGTTGCATACTGAAAAGTAGCTATAAATGTAAAGAGAAATTGTGGGGTAAATGATGAAATTTAACAATGTACTCACCACTTCTGCTGCAAGGTCATTCTGCCTGCTGATAAAAATTTTGACAGGGAGAGCATTTTCTGTACCTCTTGATGACGAGGAGCAACTATAAGGAAAGTCCCTGTTACACGGTATTTTGCAGGAGATCTCATTAATGCTTAGATGTGAGGATCTTCTCGTTATAGATTTAGATCAGTGCACCTAAAAATAAAGTAATCTAGATTAAAGTTAAAGAGGTCGAGGGTTCGTAGCAAATATGTCACCTTTTAACTGTTCAAAAATATAAACACATCATTCTTTGTTCACTGATAAAAATTGATTAATGCCCTGCCTAATAGTCAACAACTAAACTATTTTCTGCAAATATCAATTGGATTGTTATATACAGATTTTTCTTTCTTCTACTTTCCATTTCACAAATAGCTCTGAAATAGTGATATGCAAAACAACAAATTATAAAATCAAATTGATCGTCTTAACTCATGTCTTAGCTCATCAGAGAGCTAGATTTACTCAAGAATTTAATCTCTTTCCTTCAGCTTTCCTTAAAACGGCTTCTGCTTTTTCTAGATTTTGTTTGGTTTCATTTGAAGAGATGTCACTACTACTCTTTGTATCATATAGCATATAATGATCTCATTATTATGTATTCTAGCAAATCACCCATCAGAGCCATTATTAACCATTAGCCATCAAGGCGTATTTATAAAATACTTATATCAACGGCTGTAGCAACAGAGGCAAGACTTGCTAAATCTCCATAAATTACCTGACAGGCCGACGTGGTGAATGAACTGGTGTTTTCATTTTTACTTTACCTAGACCTGAAATCAAAAACAGAGCTATGATCTTATGCATTCAAATGACTCGCGAGCATCTAGAGAGTATCTGAAAATATAAAAATAAATAACTGATGTCAATATATTATTATGTCAATATATTATTATCATGTTTATATAGAAATTGCAATTAAAGCAAGGTAATCAGAATCCGAAATGTAAAGAAAATAATTTTAATTTTAGAAAAACACTATGTTATCAGAAATTTACTATGTTACTCAGACTCGGCTAAAAGTCTCCGACATGGATACATGTCCAAGTATCGGACTTGGCAACATTTTAAAAAATATACATGTTTTGGCCTATTTTAAGTGTCCAACTCCGAGTGTCCATGTCCGAGTGTCGAGTGTCCGACACGGGTACTCGGAAGTAAAACAAAGAGTCCGAGCAACATAGGAAATTTATTCAATGGGTATAAAGGACCATAAAAATTGATATTAAGATATATTTGTTCCACTGGTGGTGAGTTATATCCAGATTCTGACTTATGTTAATGCAACAGCGATTATAAATATAATAGGTTTTGAAATCTAATGATTTAAAATCATGGAAAATACTCTAATCAGGGAAAAGTGTACTGTTATTCTTATCAGATAGTTTCAAACTGTCAACCACGGTTTCTGGAAGGACTAAAGCATCAAACCGATCAACAAAATGAAAGTTTACCTTCGACAGAAAAAGCAACATGAGCTTCATGTAGCGAATGTCCATCTAAATTGTTATGTGGTCCATCGTCACCAAGTAAACCAAGAACGGATAGCTCTGGGTAGAGAAAGAAATTATTCATAAAAGAATTAGATATTGCCTAGGAATAGTTAATCCAAATTCTACAAAACCAATCGTCATATTCAGGTAAAGAACCATACAAACAAAGAAAATTTGCACCAAGTAAAGGAACAACCAAATTAAGAGAAAAAAAATATAGAAGCTTAAACGATTGAATAACATACATTTATATATTACATATTCTCGAATTCAGGTATAGAGCCATACAGAGAAACTGGAAAGATAAACTGCACTGATTATAGGACAAAACAGATAGAACCTAAACAACTGTACATAGTTTATATACTATACATATACAAGAAGATAGAAACTTTAAGAATTTTAACTTCTGAGTTTCCTGGTACTTACGAACGTCATCAGACATCTCTAATTGTTCCACTTTTCCACTTGCACTCAAATCTTTGTAGTGACTACCATTGAAATTCATTGATGCCCTAAAATCATCAAACATAGTAATTTTTCACGATCATGACAGCGATTAGCAAAAAAATATGTCCTTACGACAAGTGTTCAGATATAAGACAAAAAAATGTGTAGAGCAAAAAATGACTATAAAATATATAATTACTAGTAATATACGGCTCTACAATGCCATTTAGGATTTATTGAATAGGAAAGACAATGCAAAGCCGCTAACTGGAAGTGCATAAAAGTTAGTGCAAGATTAGTAAATGCTGATGACCAAAAAGTCCCACATGATAAACTTGTAGTACGTAGTCAGGCACGTACCTTTCTGGTTCCATGGTCTTCCATTGGTAGACTGATAACGAATTTTTTATCATAACCATGCACACAACATCCTAACTTAGAAATTTTGGAGGAGAAATAACCGGAGATAGTTCACTAGTCCCATTAAAGAATTGATGCTAGTTTTAGGAAACATACACTCTCCTTTACATTCAGTCTGATCAGCTGAAGCTACTTGTGAAGTAAGAATATTTGGGATCTCTGGTGTAGTCTGACAGTCCAATGTCGAAACGTCATCATCCAAGCTCTCTTCTGCTTACATGGTTTTGGAAAAAAGAAATTCAGGTAAAAGGTTTTGGAGATTGTAGACTGTTGATCTATACTACCATATAACATCATTACTAGTAGATGACAAGAAACATCGAGAGCAAAGACTCCATCAATAAATACATATGACAACCAAATATATTATTTTACATATATCCCAACTTCTCTAATAGTTATAGTTTTCTTCAAGGGGCGCATCAGTGGAAAATGCTTTAACCCTCCCAAACAAGTGTGTACACACTTCCATGTGGAAGAATAATAGAAATTTTATTGTAGTGCTACCTAATAAAATAGGTGCTAAGAAGTTGTGTGGAGAGGTAGAAACTTTTAGTAAACATGAAAAAGAGAGAGAGATATACCATTGTGGCGAGTAGATCTACGTTCCTGAGCAATGGTATTTAAATCTTTCAAACTGAGAATATCCAATGATTGATTATTAATAGAACGTTTAGGGCATGTGTTTATTATGTCAGAAGAACCATCTTTCCAGGCTGAAACTTGCTGCTGATGTTGCTTCCTTTGCTCAAAATATTGCTTTTGCCTACAAAATCAAACTCATTGTTTACTGTCGGATGGGAGGAAAAACTACTAAACTATTTTAAAACTTTAACCTTAGAAAGAGGTTTCAACTTCAATTTTTATTATAAAATAAGGACTCGAAAAAGGCTTTTTAGTACCTCTTGTACGTTGATTTCCTCGACTGAAGTTTCCTCATCCCAGGTCAATTTAAGGATGGCATGAAATGGAAGGATGATTACTTAATATGTGAAAGTAAAAAAAAACCATGATCTCAGGAGACGCATCATATACCATTGTAAATACAGCTCATATGTTGACATGAGAAAGGAATTTTCATATATTGATTAATTAAATTATAGAATGACTGACTGCAGGGGGTTGTATTTTAGAAATAGTCTTGTCATCTTAAAAGCTTGAAAAAGTTTAAAATAATTTCAAGGATTAAGGGATAATAATAATGGTAGTAATGACAGAAAACTTAGAACATCAAAATTTTACTCTAGGGTTTCTGCTTCCTTGTATAACAACCAGTCACAGACAACAAAAGTCACATTGGATCAATTCAGCCTTTAAATCACTTCGGCTCCGATATTCCCATTTATTAGTTTAAATATGGTTTTGTTTCATTAATATTTTACAAAAGAGCCATAATGCTTATATCAGTTATGCTTTTCCATTGATTACACATGTTTGAAGCTGTATCGTTAACTAAACTAATTATTCTAAAGTTTCCAACAAGTTTAGCTGTCGGAGCAATAATTTGCTACTAGCAAAAACCCGCCATGAAAATCAATACAACAAATTAGCAGTAGAATCATATGAATACAAAAACATAAAGACTGTTTCAGTTTTTGAACAATTCCTAAAATGTAATTTGCATGTGTTAACAAGCATAAACTGCTCACAACAAAGAAAAGTGCAGGTAGACTACCGCTGTCACTTTCCGTCTTGATCCTCCCATCCACTGTAACATGATGAAATATATAAACCCCTCCAAAGCTTAAAATTGTTTGGAGTGCAATGACAACACGTCTCTGGAGAAATAAATAGATTGCACAAAAATGATATTCTTTCTAATTATTAATACAGCAGTAGATTCGAATATCCTGGGGTATAGATATTAATCAACTCTGCCTCTTTACTACCAATGCAGTAATATTTGACCAGATTTCAGAAACTCGCCTAGAACATACACCTTAACCTAAAAACCTATACGAAATTTAAGGGAACAGAACAATTTCAGATACATTATCCCTAATATATATATTGAAAAAATGTACCGTCGAAATGACAGATTTGTCGTTTAAATTGCATAAACTGCAAGTGTAATAAGGTTTTAGACTAACATAATAATGCGGAAACATGTTCACAGTGAAATAGAAATGTTCGAGGTAACTTCAAAAATCTCGATACAAAATTACAGCAACGGCAGTAGAGAGGCATGATCACTACTACGCATTCTATACCGAACAATTTTGTAATCTAAACTCACAATGTGCAATTAAACCCTAAAAAATCAATTATGCGCCATCTAAAATACATATAGTCTATGTTTCACATCTAACATTTTATCGAACAACACAAAGGCACGACATAACTAGTGAATAACGTAATCAAATACAGGTTTTGAAACTACGCAATACAAATCTAATTAGCGAAGAAGAGTGAAACACTTGGCTACATATTCAAATAAATTCAGCAATTAATGTAGCAAATTGAAAATTAAAAAGCAATTCGAGTAAACGATGAAAGATAGAAGTTCAATAATACGTACGATTGAATGACGAACTGAATTGCAGTGAACGGATGAAGATGAGTTGGTTTAGTGCTTAACTGCGTGTATATTGAGATATATTGTATGTTGACCGGGAGAAGAGGAGAATTCAAAGCAGATTGCAAAATGCGGGAAATTTGATACGTTACAGACCCCCGAGTCATGACTCCTGATGTATTTTTGAACGGCTTAAATATGGAAGTCCAAATTTAACGGAATATTATTTAAATCACTACAGTTTTAATAAATATCAAATAAAAATCTTAAAATATGTGTTCGAGAATTAAAAATTATTTTATTAAATTCTATATATATTTTTTAATCTTGTTACAACCAAATGAATATGTATAAATTCTAGTAATTTATACAATATGATTTTTAATTTTCTATTAAAAATCTCACAATATCATCTAAAATACTATTAATTCATAACTTTTCATTTGGTTATAATAGCATTTAAGAAAAATTATGTATACAACTATTTAAGAAAAATTATTAATCAAGCATACATAATCAAAACTATTTTATAAAGTAAAATCCATCCATTATCAAGCAATACTTTTATTAAAATAAACAAAATTTAGAATTCAACATTTAAAGTGAAGACTAAAAATAAAAAATTTAAAAATAGATAACAATGTTAAATCCAAAATCCCTATCTAGATCTCTGTGTAAAAGATAATCTTGTGCTAATTCATTTCTGTAAGTTGTCCAAGCATTTGATGATTGCACAAAAGTTATCATGTATACAACTTCATCATGTAACGGTCCGAACTTTTCGACTATTAAATCTAAATTAAAACTGATACAAAAGCCGATTAGTAACTCAAAATTTATTTACAAAGGTGACTATTACAAAAACGCAGCTAACGGATGTTTAAAAGTCAATCTATTCCAAACCTAAAGTCCTCGAATTCCAATTCCAATGTTATCCAACTCAAATTTTAGACGGAACCGGAAAATTGAAAGAATGAGATGCGAAGCTCAGCAAGCAACTACCGTCTCACGACTTAAAATAGTTTTATTTTTTCAGAAAATATTTTTGCGATGTGACACTTGACAAATATTATTCGATAACAATAATTTCAAAGATACACATAATATATCAAAGAGATGCACTCATATACTATAATTCACAAAATCAAAATTCTTAATCAGTTAATAAATCTTAAAATCAAATTATTTTCTTAAATCTCACACTCCTAAATCACACTTCATGCCGCACATTGTCAATGATCGTCATCTTATACTTTATGCCACACTTCCCAAGTGAACGGGTTATAGTTATTATTATTATTATTTGATTGGGGGCTAGTTTACGTCTCTCGTCAAGTGAAACCGAAACTTGACAAGGTATCGATGTGTTCAGGAACGTGGACAAACTAGTTTTATGTTATATGTATCACACTATCTAGTGATCGGTATCTATTTCTTATACATTACTAAGGCTAGGGATTTCTGAAAATTGTTATCTTATTAATCACATATCGATATCACACTTATAACGACTAAACAAATATTACATAACATATAATAACACACAATCTAGCACGTTACACAGTATACACGAATTAACGTATAGTTACTTATACAATAATTGAGAACATATAAGCAAACAAACATTACATAATAATACGGAGTAACGAAAAGTTATTTACCTCAATTACGGAAATAAATAATTAACATCAGAACACATATTTAATCCTTAGTACACATCTAAAAACTTGAAAAACTCCACGATCCCAATTCTTCCCAGATCTGAATATAGCCTTTTTGTCTCCTCTGAACGATGTTTTCTTGGAAAACATGATCATGAAAGTTGTATAGAATGAAAAGACCTTTCCGAAAAGTTCAGAATGATCGAATTTCGATGTACGATGAATTTTATACAAATTTTACAAGATTGCTTATTTATGTGCCTAAAAGCCCTACGAATTTTGATATTAAAAAATGAGGAAAATGAAGATGATGTATTTATAATATTTCAAAACCTTTATTCTTAATCTACAAGTTATCTCTATTAAATTCTGATCCAAATTTTAGACCCGTTAGTCTAATTCAATTTTTAAATCTCAATTTTAATCCAATTTTAATCCCTTTTTTCTATTATTCTATTATTAATATCATCCTAAAAATTACGAGATATTATACATCATCACTTTCATCGTCCTCGATATTCTCTCCATCTGAATCATCGTCAACCACAAAATATATGTAAGCATGTACTTTTGAAATAAATTATGTAGTAAAACACATGCTAATACTATACGAGTTTGTGTGCGAATTGGATAAAAAGGAAGGACTTCTTAGTATTCCCCACCTTCCCTTCAGCAAACTGAAACTTCTTTCAATTACATATTTCTCTTTAAAATGTTTCATATTGAAGTATTCTTCTGCACTTGCAGTTTGATGTTCCCCCAAGTGAAAAAGGTGTCCTCTAAAAGGTGCTAAAACTCCCTCACAACTAGTATAACCAGCATCCACCAAGTAGTAACAACCTATAATACTATAAAATAAATTAATAATGATTTTAATTAAGATGCTTTACTTAATTAATTTCTTAAATTACCTTTATGCACCTTTAAACATTTTGCCCAGAGTCGCATCTCTCAAAACACGACCATAATGGGAAAAAAATTCCAACCAGGAAAGACAAATATAAATTTTATATTTGGGTTACATACACCTAAAACATTTATTTCATCCTCCAAATAAACATTCATTTCAAGTTGCCTTTTTGTAACGTTCTCTTTACTCATTTGTCAAGTGGACACTAACAAACATGTCATTCAGAACTCATAAGCAATCCTACAATATACAAATACAGAGGCTTATTTACCAATACATCAAATAATATAATATTTTATATTAAAGAGTTAAATTCAAGTTATTATAAGGTGTAACTTAAAATAATTCCATCTGTTGAACTCACAATCCTCTGTAATTGGGGTAGACTTTTTCATTAAATATTAATATAACTTTAGAACAACAAAGATGCAAAAGTTGAATTATTTGCTAATACTTTGTCCACTTATAAGAAAATAAGTTCATGTCAGCCTATTCTTTTTATAATTTGAGTTAGTTTATATGAGAACATAGATATAATCTCTTTTAAACTCATATTTCGAGTACCCCTTAAAACATATATATCCCTTACTCACGAAGTACATAAAATGTCAGTCTATTCATTCATAGTTTACTCTTACAAGTTCCAGCACCATCCATGATCAATGCATTCCAATTATCTATTCTAAGACATTTTATCATGGATTTGGTGTAGGTTATGCCTAGTCATACCAATCACACGTAACACCGTATACATAACAAATGTAGTATTTATAATAACTAATTATGTTACAAGTAGTTCTCCTTGATCACTCATCTTCCTCCTTATCAAGGATAATCCATATTGATCCATTTTGTACATATTCATATACTCACAAATTCATAAATTAATTTGTAAAAAGACAACACACTTTAATATTAAATTATCTGAAAAATTCAATATTAATATCTTAAAAAAATCTATACAAGGTAATTTAAAAAAACATTACAGTTATTATTATTACTATTAGTATTGGGTCTGTTATTTTACATTTCATTTATTCATTAATGATAGATATATTTGTGATGTCATGTCTAATGATGATTTGTGTTTAGTTTTCAGATCTTAACTAACAGGATAAATCAGGACTTAACTGGAAATCAGTACTTATATTGAAGTCATGACTTAAGATATCAGAACTTAAGTTATCAGAAGATATTTATCAGGAGATAATATCAGGACTTAAGGAGACTTTCAGATAAGGAAGGCGGCTGATTGAAGGAAAGAAGATCGAGACTAAAACAAGAAGAGATATGCATGAAGAAGAATTCTATGAAGAATAGAATACTTGTAAGAAAAGATAACTAGTTGATATATTTTAGGATGCAGACTTATGTTCGATATCAATTAGAAGATTATCTTGTAACTGTGTGTCTATATAAACACAGCATAGGGTTTACACTATATGTGTTATATTATTCGAGAATATTATTCATTGTAACCCTAGCAGCTCTCGTGATATTTGTTCATCACTGAGAGAGGACGGTTCCATTGTAATACTGTTTTATTAATAAGATTATTTTGTGTTTCATACTTGTGTTCTTAATTCGATTTGATTGTGCTAGACACTGTATTCAACCCCTTTCTACAGTGTGTGTGACCTAACAAGTGGTATCAGAGCAATCTATTAACATACATACAGTAAAGATCCAAAAACAATCATGTCTGAAGAAACACAAACTCCAACCAAGTCCACCAAAACTGAAGAAACTCCAAAGACTCAAATCCATAATCGATATGAGACTATTAGGGTTCCCATACTGAAACCTTCTGAGTATCCCATATGGAAGGTGAGGATGTTTATGTTTCTGGAAGCTACAGATCCAGAATACCTTGACAGAATTAATGAAGGACCACATAAGCCAACCAAGCTCTCTGTTGTAGTTGCAGATCAGCCAGCACAGACTGTACCAAAGGAGAAAAGTGAATATACAACTGAAGATATCTCATCTATTGCAAATGATGCAAAGGTAAGACATTTACTGCATAGTGCCATTGATAATGTCATGTCAAACAGGGTAATTAACTGCAAGACTGCAAAGGAGATATGGGATGCCTTGGAGACAAGATGTCAGGGAACTGATTCAATTAAGAAAAACAGGAGGACTATACTCACTCAAGAGTATGAGCACTTTGACTCAAAACCTGATGAGTCATTAACTGGTTTATATGACAGATTTGTCAAACTCTTGAATGATCTGTCACTGGTGGATAAGGAATATGATCTTGAAGATACTAATCTTAAATTCCTTTTAGCTCTTCCTGAAAGTTGGGACTTGAAGGCAACTACTATAAGAGACAACTATGCTCTTGATGAAACTACTCTTGATGAAATTTTATGGTATGCTCAAAACTCATGAACTTGAGATGGATCAAAGAAGCAAGAGACATGGGAGAAAGTCAAGGACAATTGCTCTTAAGGCTGAGGAGGAATCCCCTAAAGTGGCTGTCTCAAAGAAAGGCAATGGAAAGGCTCTCATCACAAAGTCTGATCCTGAGTCATCAAGTTCTGATAGTGATGAGGATTCAGAAACTGAAAGTCTATCTGAGATGGATGATGATGAAAAGATGATGAAATTGTGTGCTCTTATGGTGAAAGGTATCACAAAGATAACTTATAGGAAATTCAGAAGGGGAAAGAAGTTTTCCAGGAAAAGTGGAAGTTTTGATAAGAAGGGATTCAAAAAATCTGAAGGCAAAGCTGGAAAGTCTGAAAGAGGAGATTACTCAAATGTTAAATGCTACAATTGTGGTGAGAAAGGCCACATATCTCCTGACCGCAAAAAAGGAAAAGGTGACAAAGGCAAGGCACTTATCACAAAGAAGAAAAGTTGGACAGACACTTCAGATTCTGAAAGTGAGGTGAACTATGCTTTGATGGCAAATGCTGATAGCAGTTCTGAAGCTGCTTAGTTAAAGGTACCTCAAACAACTTATGCTTTTCATACTGATGATATTACTGAGTTGAGAAAATATCTTAAAACCATGTTCATTAGTTATAGAGATCAAACTTTAACATGTGAAAGGTTAACTTCTGAAAATTTGGCTTTTAAGAAAAGGAATGACTATAGTTGTTAAACAAAAGCCAAAGGTAAATCCTGTTAAGTTTGTAGTTGTAAAGTCTGATATTGATAAATCAGAAGTTAAAGAGAAATTAACTTCTGACAAACCAAAATAGGATAAGCCAACTGAAGTTAACATAGGCTTAATGACAAAGAAGCAGCTTAAGCATAAGATGAAAAATGTTAAGAATATAAACAAGGTAAAGCCACCTAGGAAAAATAGGAATGGAAAGGAAGGTGTGAATAAAAGCAATAATTATAAGCCTGTTCCTAATGCTCCTAGAAAGAAATGTTATAACTGTGGAAATTCTAACCATCTGGCTTCTTTTTGCAGGAAGAATAAAAACATAAATTCCTTACCTTCATAATCAGGAGTTAAGAGTCAGTATGTTAGATATAGGCCACAAAATCCTTGTTTTCATTGTGGTAGTTTATGGCATTCCATTTATACTTGTAAGGAATATCATAGCTTGTACTATGATTATTATCAAATAAAACCTTCTTTAAAGAAAGTTAACATTATTCCTTCTAGTGTAAGTTCTGATGCAAAGTCTGATACTGTAAATTCTGATAAGAAAAATGTTAACATAAACTCTGATGTTAAATTCGCTGTAAATGTTAACAAACTTAATAAGGCCAAAGGATCCAAGCAAGTCTGGGTCCTTAAAACTAATCATTAGTGGTCTTTGTGATTGCAGGGCAACAGGAAAAATATCCTAGTTCTGGACAGTGGATGTTCAGGACATATGACTGGAAATAAAGCCCTGCTATCAGACTTTGTGGAGAAAGCTGGCCCAGGTGTTTCTATGGAGATGGCAACATGGTAAAAACTCTGGGATATGGCAATATCAATCTTGGGAATGTCATCATTGAAAAAGTAGCTCTAGTCTTAGGACTTAAACACAATCTGCTGAGTGTTAGTCAAATCTGTGAAAGAGGTTATCATGTGGATTTCTTTAAAGAACACTGTGAAGTTGTAAGCAAATCTACAGGCAAAGTTGTTCTGAAAGGATACATGCATGGTAACATTTATGAAGCCAATCTTTCAACAAGTTCTGATGGTTCTGCAATCTGTCTGTTAAGCAGAGTATCAATTGAAGAAAGCCGGGATTGGCACAAAAAACTCTCTCATTTAAATTTTAACAATATAAATGAACTTGTCAAGAAAGATCTTGTGAGAGGACTGCCAAAATCAGTATTTGCTCCTGATGGCCTTTGTGATACCTGTCAAAAGGCAAAACAAAGAAAATCTTCATTCAAGAGCAAGACTAAATCTTCAATTCTTGAGCCTTATCACCTACTACATGTTGATCTATTTGGTCCAGTGAATGTCATGTCTATTGCAAAGAAGAAATATGCTATGGTCATAGTGGATGAGTTCACCATATACACATGGGTGTATTTCTTGCACACAAAAAGTGAAACTGCATCTATCTTGATTGATCATGTCAAACAACTGGAAAATTGGTCAAAGACTCTGTGAAAATCATAAGAAGTGATAATGGCACTGAGTTCAAGAATTTGATCATGGAAGAGTTCTGCAAAGATCATGGAATAAAGCAGGAATTCTCTGCTCCTGGAACTCCACAATAAAATGGAGTTGTTGAAAGAAATAATAGAACTCTTATTGAAGCTGCACGAACTATGCTTGATGAAGCAAAGTTACCAACCTATTTTTGGGCTGAAGCTGTGCAGACTGCTTGTTTTACTCAGAATGCAACACTTATTAACAAGCATGGAAAGACACCATATGAGATGGTGAAGAAAAAGAAGCTAAATCTGAAGACTGTACATTCTCAACAGTGGAGGATCCTGTTTTACAGTAGCTTATGGCCAGTTTGGGCTATGAGCAAAGCTTGGGAAAGCTAGGTCAATTGAAAAGATCACATATCCGAAAGGAATGGAGCTTTTTCTTTGATTGTATCACCAAGGCATTTGCTAATAAATGCTCCAACTTTGATGCTATTCCCATCATAAGTCAGCAAATCGGGTATGCCCTTATCAATCAAACTCATTTTGATTTTGCAAGTGTTGTGCTAGGTTTCATAGGGGATAGGATGACAAAAGATAGGTATGTAGTCTATTTTGCTAGATTCTTTCAGCTTATATATACTTTTTATTATGCTGATGAACCCCGACTAGCCACTGATTCAATTTCACCTTTTAGGCTTGCAAAAAGGGCCTTTAATGATTGTTAAATGCTGATAATAAGAAACAAGTGATGAGACCCTTAAAATACCTCAATCAGTAAAACAAAACTTGGTAAATGCTGATCCACACACTTATACAACTGTCTATCCTGATGTTCAACCCACCAACTCATCACAACCAACACAACAGCCAACAGAACATACCATCTTTCACCAACCTCAAACTCAACCACAACCTTCAGCACATCCTGTGAAGCCTTCTTCTTCAAGAGAAAAGAGGACTAAGATAGTACCTCAGTCACAGCAGAAAAGGAGGATAGTTCTGAGAGATGAATCAGAAGATGAGGCACAGGTTCAACCATCCAAATGTCTTGCTAAAGCAGCTGAGAAAGTATCTCCTCAGAAAGTATGGAAACTGGGAGTTCTAGGCCCCTAAAAAGGCTTAGAAAGCAAAACTCTGATGATGTAGCTCCCAGAGTCTCTACTTCAGCAAAGAGACTTAAAAAGCAAAGAGCCAGGAGGGCTATAAGTGAATCATCAAACTCTGAAGAAGGAATAGAAGCAGCAGCTAAGAAAGGGGGTCAGGAATCTCTGATCTCAACAGAACCAATTGTGATTGAATTACTTCCTACTCCTGAACCAAACCTAACTGAAGCTCAAAAATCTCCTATTCATGAGCCAGAGAAAATTCCAGAGACAATGCCTACACCTCCCGTGTCTCCTATTAATGATCCAGTACATGCTGAAGATCCAGGTACAAGTGATGAAATAGATATTCACAACTTAGTTGTACCTAATGTTTTGTACTTGGAAGCTCCACCCACTCAAGTTATTCCACCAACAACACCACTTCTAGATGCTGATTTCAATGCAGATTTTCCAATAACACCAATTCTGAATCTAGATGCTGAAGATCAGATAATAAGTGGGCATTAAAATTTGGATGTTGACTAGAATTTAGTTACATATCAGAATTTAGAGGATGATGTTGAAACCTCTATAGCCTCACATACTATTATTCTATCAGAGGATGCTGATACTGCAGGCTCTGTAAGTTCTGATGCTGACAATGCTGAAATTACTGGTGAAGCTGCTACAAATGTAGATGCTGATGCAGCTGGTCCATCTGGACATGCACCTCAACAAGCTCTATCCAAAGTTGATCTAATCAAGAAGTTTGTGAGAGAGGATGAACCAGTACCTTGGAGTGAAACTCCAAGAGGAAAGGAGTGGACTAAGGAGTGGAACATAGTTGATTTTGTTCCAACTCAGAACATACTTGCTGAGCACCTGGCCAAAGCTGATGAAATGCTGATAATGATGATTTCAAGGCACAGCTTAGAGTTACTGCATTGAGTACCAGGCACCTTCAAGGTCAACACTCAAAAACTCATGACAAGGTGAACAAAATTCAAGAATCACTGATCCAGTAAGATATTAATGTAAAATTGGAAAAGAACAAATTTTTTAAGCCAGCCTTTGACTGAATTGGGTATATTGAAAAGACTCAGGAGAAGCAACAAGATCAGATCTGAAATTCTAAAGAATCAAGCTTCTCAGCAAACTCAACTCAATGAGATCCAATGCTCAGTGGAATTGCTTGTCTCTCTTCTTCTACCTGCTGATGCCAAAAGGGGGAGAAAGTGATTAAGTCCAACCACTGAAGGGTAAGGATGATGGAAATGATGATAAGGGAAACTCTGAAAATGGTAGAGGTCATGGTCAAGGTCAAGGTTCTTCACAGATATCAAGCTCTGATGCTGATAGAAGAATAAGTTCTGGTTAACAAGTTCTGACAAAGTCTGATGTTCATATACACGGTGAAAGTCAAGAATCGCAGAAGTTTATGCAGACATTGAAGCTTAAGGGGAAGGAAACAACAGTTTACTATCAAGACCCTAAGTTACAGAAGCTGGATGAAGAAATTTCAAAAAGACTATTTCTCAAAAAAAATCCAGGAATGGACTTTGAAAGTCTAAAGGAAGAAGAAGCCAGACTTAAAGCAGAAAATGTCAAATCCAATTCTAAAGCTTTTATTGTTGAAAAGAAACTTCCAAAGCCTAAGGGAATTGTGATTAAGGAGAAGACAAATTCTGAGGAAACCAAAGCCAAATCACAAGTGGAGGTAGATCCAAGATTCAAGGGCAAAGCAAAAATTGATGAACCTGTAAAGGTATATATGCCAATCATGGATCTGGAAACAAAATCTGATGAAGATACTAGTCTGATTTTGAAGAAAAAGAATATTCAAACAACCTCTGACATAGCTCATGTTGTTCAAAATCAGGATTTAGTAAAATCTGATAATACAGTGAAGCAAACAACCTTTGACATAGCTCAAGTTGGCTTGATATTTGAAGATAAAGAAAAGGAAACCTCTGACATTGCTCATGTTAAACCTTCAAGGATGTTATGTAATAACCCCAATTTTTGGAGAAATTTTGAAACCCTTATGAATAGTGTTTTGCTGAACGAGAAAACTTTTCATGCCACACTATGTAGGGGTTCTGTTATGGATATTCTGAGATTTTATTAGTACTCTATATGGTATATAAGTGTATGTAAAGATCGTCAGAATCCAATTCCGAACACTTTGGTTTTTCCCGGAAATCCACAAGATACGGAGAGAATTGAGTATAAGGTAACAGGATAAAAAGGATTTAAATTAAAGGATTATAATAGAGGATCATAAAAAGGAATATAATGTATTGAGAAAGGTTAAGGGAACCTAAGTAATAAGATCCCGGGTATGATCCCTCAAACGATAAACGAAAACGAAAGTTAAGCGAACCGTATAACAGATCAGCGGTCATTAGGCAAACGATTAGGAAGTTAATCAAAGGGATTAGTGGGAATGATGTCATCCAACCAATAGAAAGAGGACAAGGAAGGGAGGATGACATCATGAGGATGACATAAGCATGACATGGGAAGGAAGGAGGTGTGGTGGCTTTGTAACCACACAAATTCAAGGGCAAGAAGGTAATTGACTAAAGCAAGCACAAAAACCAAGCAACCAAGCCAAGCAAAAATCATTTTCATCAAAAATCAAAAAGCAACCAAGGCTTTGTTCTTGAAGCTCTCGGCTTTTTACTATTCATTAGGCAAGAATTTTCAAAAATTCAAGATCCAAGCTTCCTAAATTGGTGAGTAAATTCCCTAATCATCTTCATGCTTAGTTAGGGCTATACCATGAGTTTAAGCCATCAATTCCTTCTCAATCTTCTTCATTTAATCAAAGAAGAAGACTATGAATAGTGTTTTCAAGTTTTTTAACTTGAAGTTTTATTGTTTTTCTTGAAGATCCAAGCTTTCCTAAGACTTCTCAAAGCTTCTTAAGGCTTCCTAGCTCATCCCACCACTTCAAGGAAGGTATACCGTCTCCAAACCCTAGATTCCTATATATTATAAGATGATTTTTATTAGTAGGATGATATTGTAGCTTGTTGTTGTGATTTAGAGTTTGGGATTTGGAATGGTAGTGAAATGGAATGGTAAATGTTGTGGTTTTGATTAAAAGAACTTAAGTATGATTAAAGTTAAGTTTAGGCATAAGTATGATGATTAAATTGAATTGGTTGGGGTTGTTATGATGAGATGAGGATGGATGTTGGTTGTATGTTGGATTTGAGGTTGGTTTGTGGTTGGTTTTGAATGGTTAAAAATTGGGAAATCGCGTAAACATAGCCGTCGTAACGTCCGATTTTCTTTGGACTGTTTTTGTGCATAGCATTAGGACCCGAGAACCCCCTGATAGATTATGACCACTGCCATGTTTAGATAGCTCATGTTACGAGCTTCGTTCTGATATGTAGTTCGTTCGATTCCGATGCACGGTTTAGGAGAAACGACCGTTTCAAGTAACGGCGTTTCGCGAACGAAACTTTTCCCCTCGCCTTACTTTGAAACATAGGTTAAAGACCAAAAAGGGTTAATTAATGTATGAAACATTTAAGGTAAGTGTGTTAGGCAGTTGGTAAGACACTCGCGAAGGAATTGCCTTAAAACTCGTAAAGGTTAAATTATTAAAAATGGTGGAGCCGAGGGTACTCGAGTGACTTAAGAGAATCAGTAAGCACAAAACGAGCGTTAGAGTCTGAGTTGGTTAGAGTATAGATGTACAAGTGACTTCGGTTTAATTCCAACTTACTTGTTGTTTATAGGTTACCAGACTCGTCCCGAGCCATTCGTAACCCCCAGTCGCTCAGGCAAGTTTTCTACCAGTTATAACTGTTGTTGTGATGTATATATGTATTTGCATTATCTTGCGATAGATGCATATTGGTTAATTAGCAAATGTTGCAATATATTGAAGCATGCTGCTATGGTATATATATATATATGCATGCCTGTTTCGTATTCTTTCCATATATATCTGTTGATTCAGTTGATAATACCTATGCTAGAGGATAGCGGTAATTTGCATATACCCTTAGTATAGGGACCCAAAGGTGAAAATATTTTCTAAAACCGGGAGTCGAGGATCCCGAGTAGATTTTGTATATATGGATATAAATATATATATATATATACTTATATATATATATGGTCATAGTTTTCAAAACTATTAATCGAATAAGGGTTATTCGATTACTTTAACTTTATTTTATTATTGAATATTATTTCGAATATTATTCGAGGACTTATGACTCCTTTTATATTATTTATTGAATATTATTTGAATATTCATTCGAGGACTTATGACTCAGTTTATATTATTTAATGAATATTATTTGAATATTCATTTGAGGATCTATGACTCCGATTATTTGCTGAGATATATTCTGTATTTTATTAAAGAATAATGTTTCGATAATCAAACTTATTTTCGATTATTCAAATGAAGATAATACTTTCATATAAGTATATCTTTGGTTATTTAATACTCGTTTCAAGTATAAATTTTAATACTTCTACTTCAATTATTTTTATAAAGATTATTCTTTATGGGAATATTATTTAATTAATAATATTCAGTCATTTTCTAAATATTCTGGGGACTGATTTACTTCATTAAATCAGCTTTACTCCAAACACTCTATAAAGTGTTTTCGAGTCTTCAAAATGATTTTTAAAAGTTAGAGTGGATCCCAAAACTCATTTTCATATTTAAGATCTTCCTTTTTAAGGGGATTTAAATACTCGCTTAAAACCTGAGGGATCCGGCTCTGTGGTGTATTTTATATTCGCAACAAGGTTGCAGTTTTGGTAAATGAATTGATTACTTACCCAACGTTCGGGAAGTAAGTCCATCTATTGAGTCGGCATAAGCAACATGGGCTCAGTGGGCGTCCATGATAGTGTAAGTGGCTCAGTGGGAGTCCATGAAATGCATAAGTGGCTGAGTGGCAGTCCAGCATAGGTCCTAATGCGGCCAGGGTGATGACCAGTGGGGAATTCGTCCATCTACTAGTAGAAAAGGTTACTAATGGGTATCTTTGCCTGATCAGCAAGATATCTGGTTTATGCCAAAATTCTTTTCCTTCCAAATTCATTGGATATTGCAACTCTGTTCATACTTTACATGACAGAGGTTTTCAGGAAATGTATGGGAGATATATATGAATATATTTATATATTGGGACTTAATGAAGTATCTCGTAACTTCATTATTTATAATGATATTCAAAGATTGAATCTATTCAAATCTTGTCTTGTAGTCTCATCTATGTGATGAACCTTTGAAACTGATTATAACTTGAACGGGGGTAGTTCAAGTAGTATTTGGGAAAGATATAAGTATATTGGAGTATCTTGTAACTTCATCTTTTAAACTTATATCTAGTTAATAATTATCTTATGAATGACAAAGATTTTCAGAAAAACGTTGAGACAAGGTTAGATATATGAGATCACCTTGCAACGATATTTTTATACAATTATAAACTGGAACTTTGTGTATATTATACATGGAAGAGGACTTCCAAGATTTTGAAAAGTATATATGTATATATATACTGAATATTTTGCGACTTCATCGCATTAAAGATATCAAACTTGGTTCATTTCTTTTGACCAAGACTTTCCTGAGTACTATGAGAAGGCTCATATATTGTTAATCATTATACATATTATTTTGGTGGGCTTGCTGCTCACCCTTGCTTTCTTCTTTCATCACACAACATCAGATAGATAAGATGAACAGGACCAAGCTCCCAATTCGCAAGCGGATAGGAAACGTTCCGCAGCTTTCCGGAAGCGTTCAGGCCGCTGTAGCTGAGGTAGAAATTACCAATAGGCTAAGTTTTCAACTAGTAATGTACCAGACTTATGTATATTATGAATTGTAATAATGGCAAAGAAATGTAAATTTATTCAGAAACCTTTTTAAGGTGTATTGACTTAATTGTGGAATAAAATGACTTGTGATTATTTTTGGATATTCATCTCTGAGACTATAACTTGTGGTGTGTGTGTGTATATTGTGGGGTCACAGTAAAGAGTAGTTGATTGTTTAATAAGATTGGGTGTTGTTAAGGGAAGTGGAACTCGTGACGACCCGGATCCCCGACCCCGGATCTGGGGTGTTACATGTTACTACCTGGTTTTACCAAAACTCAACAATCTACTCAACTTTTGAAGACTACATCAAGTGGTTTTGATGTAAGAGTTATTAGAGGAAAGGAAGCTAGAGACAAATCAGGATTGGGTAGTTCTAAAGAGAAGAGAGTAAACAATACTACCAATGATCCAACTTCCTTAAGTGAACCAGGAGTAGGAACAACTCCTGAAAGATTGAATCAATTGGAGTCTGTAAAAATGGTTTACCACTCTGTTTTGAAAGAAGATATCATGTTATATTTTATGACAGATGGGAGGGTATTCCAGATTAGGAATAATGCTATTCGATTGAAGTATTTTGAAGAATTGCAACATGTTCTATTTCTACTTCAAGTGAAAAACAGATCAACAAATGGTGCTGCCAGTTATTTAAAATCTGATATTCAAAGGCAGAAGAAACTTTACTTTGTAAAGTTTGACAGGCCATACTTTCCTAAATACAGAGATCACAATGGTGATATTGTTGAAATGAAGCCTAATACTGCAAAAATCATCACTACATTTTATGGTATTAAGGGACTTGAATTCAATCTAGAGTCTGATAAAGCCTATATTATCAGACTAGATCAGGATATAAGGAAAGCTAAAATAAATGATCTCAGGGCTGCTATCTTCCAAACAGGTGAAGATACAGTTGAACTTAAAGATGCAAAAAGGAGGATGCAGAATGAACTTGAATATGCTGAGAGAAGTCTGTTGAAGAACTATCTCAGAACAACTCCTGATATTAAAGAGATCACATACTGAAGCCAAGTCAAAGACCTACAACTGCTTAAATTCTGAAGGATATATAGACTGAAGTTGATATCAGACTTTAAGGATGGTAAAGCTGTAAGGACTGTAAGTTGTAGTTATCTAGTCAAATTCTCATGCATTTGTACTTAATATTTTTGACATCATCAAATATCTGTTGAACTTGTATATTATGCTAATTTACAAGTTGGGGGAGATTGTTAGATATATTTGTGATGTCATGTCTAATGATGATTTGTGTTTAGTTTTCAGATCTTAACTAACAGGATAAATCAGGACTTAACTGGAAATCAGTACTTATACTGAAATATCAGCACTTAAGTTGTCAGAACTTAAGTTATCAGAAGATATTTATCAGGAGATAATATCAGGACTTAAGGAGACTTTCAGATAAGGAATGCGGCTGATTGAAGGAAAGAAGATCGAGACTAAAACAAGAAGAGATATACATGAAAAAGAATTCTATGAAGAATAGAATACTTCGAAGAAAAGATAACTAGTTGACATATTTTAGGATGTAGACTTATGTTCGATATCAATTAGAAGATTATCTTGTAACTGTGTGTCTATATAAACACAGCATAGGGTTTACACTATATGTGTTATATTATTCGAGAATATTATTCATTGTAACCCTAGCAACTCTCGTGATATTTGTTCATCACTGAGAGAGGACAGTTCTATTGTAATACTGTTTTATTAATAAGATTATTCTGTGTTTCATACTTGTGTTCTTAATTCAATTCGATTGTGCTAGACACTGTATTCAACCCCCTTCTACAGTGTGTGTGACCTAACAATTAATATTCATAAACATAAGGAATATACATATCGACATTTATTATATTTATATAAATATAAATATGTAGTATTTCAATCTATACATGTGTAAGTATTGATTAGAAAGTATCGGGATGTCGTGTGAATCCAGGAGTGTTATAGATGTAGAATTATCAGGCCAAAAAAGTAAAATTTATATTTTTGGTTTTGTACCTAGGGGTGAACAAAATGTCGACCAACCCGCAAAATCGACCCAACTCACCCCTTATTTCAGCTGAACATACTGAGCTATTCGAAACCGAAATAGAAGTATCCATTTTTTATGTTAGGTCACACAACACTGTAGAAGGGGGTTGAATACAGTGTAGAATACAATCAAATCGATTTAAAGCACAAGTAACAGAAAATAGATGTATTCGATATAATAAACTCTGTTACAATGGAACTGTTCTCTCTCAGTTATGAACAAATATCACAAGAGCTGCTAGGTTACAATGTATGATCTTCTCGATGATCGTAACTCTTATAGAGTAAACTTATGTCTGTGTTTATATAGACACACAGTTACAAGATAACTTCTAATTGATATGGAATATAATTCTGTCTCCTAAAATATATCAATCAGATATCTCATATAATTCTTCTATTCCTCTAACTCTTTCCATGCATAACATCTTTTTGTATTAGTCTTGATCTTCTTTCCTGTAAATCAGCTTCCTTCCTTAACTGTTAGTCCTCCAGTACTTAAGTTCTGATATCCATCTTCTGATATTATCTTCTGATAATCTAAGTCCTGATATCCTTAAGTCCTGACTTCCAGTAAGTCCTGATTCCAGTAAGAACTGATATTTCCTATTAGTTAAGATCTGAAAACTAAACATGAAACATATTAGACATGACATCTCAAATATATCCAATAATCTCCCCCAACTTGTAAATTATGCAAGAATGTACAAGTTAATAGATTTGATGATGTTAAAAACATTTAAGTTCAAATGCAATAAGAGTTTAATAAGACTATTAATTACAACTTACAAAATATCCAGCTTTACCAACATCACTGAATCAGTCTTAATCCATAATGATTCTTAACAAAATCATTTATCAGATTATCTTCAGCTTTCTTCAGAACTTCAGCTAATTGTGCTTTGACCTGCATCAGTTCTTCTTCTTTACTATCACCAATTTGATAAATGGTTGTTCTGAGATCTTGAATGGATGTTCTTTCAAGTCCATCACCAAGTCTGATAACCTTAGGATGTGAAGAGTTTTCATTATAACATAAGCATCTTCCTTTCAGAATAACTTCCACCTTAGCAGAATTCTTCAGCATAGGAATTTCTCTTCCATCACCTTTAGTAATCATTGGACTGTAATGAGAAGTCTTTGTACCAGAGATTCTGAATAGATCTCTTATAGCCTTCAAAATGTATTCTGACCATCTTCTTGTAACATCAGATTTTACTTCCAGAAGATAGTGAATATGTTAAAGTTCTCTGATAGACTGCTTTAATACATCAGTATCAGCTAAATTATAAGTCCTTCCATCATTGAGAAATAAGATCAATTTCTCTTTTAGATTCTCCTTATCATGAGCATCTATCACAACTTGAGCAGATAACACCTTGTCAAGGTGCCTTTGTTTGATTTGTTCATATGGTTTGTCTGTCAATATGAAAGGATCTCTTAGAGTAACCTCTACTCCTGTTTGAATCTTCTCTTCGCCGGAACCTAATCCAGCTCTATCTCTAGGTTGCTTGGATTTCAACCCAAATGTAGCAAGTTGATTAATCATGAGATTGGATTTTGGTTCAACTGGAGTAGCTTTCTTCCATAACAGCTTCTTCTTATCAGCAATTGTCATTTTATCCAAATCAACTTGAGCATTGTCCGTAGTTGATGTCTTGATAGCTTGATCAGAATTTGTTGTTTCTTCAGTACCTTCCTGTCCTTTATTCTGAACAACAATTTGAGAAGTGTCAGAGGTTATTTTAGAATCTTCATTTATCTTTCTTCTTTTCAGAATTTGAACAGTTTCATCTTCAACAAGATTATCATCAGTCATTTGAACCATTTTTACACACTGGTTACATCAGATCTTGAGAAGTTTTCAAGTCCAGTGACTTGGTTGGTTCATAAATTTTTCCTTTCCCTTTGTCTTTGGGATCACTCACAGTCTGTGATCTAGTCTTGAACTTTGAAGTTTCAGAATTTGACTTTTCCTTGATCACAATGCCTTTTTCCTTAGGCCTTGGAGGTTTCTTTGCATCAGAAGCTTTAGACTTAGGATTTGTCTTCTCAGCAGCAAATCTAGCTTCTTCCTCCTTGAGAGTTTCTAAATCCATTCCTGGATTGTGTTTCAGAAATAATCTTCTTGCTATCTCCTCATCAAGTGTCTGGATTTTAGAATCTTTGTAATAAACGGTAGTCTGCTTCCCCTTTAACTTCAGAGTTTGCAAAAACTTCTGAGAGTCTTCAGATCCTGACTGAATCAGAATATCAGAACTTGACATCAGACTTTGCTTATCACCACTTGACTTCAGTCTTTGAGCATTCACAGCATCAGAACTTGATTTGTTCTGAATAGAAGATTTTCCTTGAACTTTTCTTTGACCTCTGCTCTTTTCAGAGTTTCCTTGGTCATCACCTTTATCATCCTTTTTCTTCAGTTCTTGAGTAGGTGAACATTTGGACTTAACTACCTTCTCCCCCTTTTTGGAATCATCAGGAAGTAAGAGAGAAAGAAGAAGTTCAACTGAAGATTGGATTTCATCCAGTTGAGCTTTCTGAGAAGCTTGATTAGCCAGAACCTCAGCAATTTGGGCCTGTTGCTTCTCTTGAGTTATCTCAATGGCTGCAACTTTTTCAGAAATAGGTCTGATATACCTGTTCTTGTCAAGCTTAATCTGTAGATTGAACTTATCAGCTTGTTCCCTGAGTATATCAACCTTTTCATGAGTAGAAGTATGTAGACCTTGAAGATGTTTTGTAGACAGAGATGTGATCTTGAGTTGTGTCTTGAAATCAACATTTGTGAGCAACTCATCAGCTTTTACAATATGCTCTGCCAGAACTTTAGAACATGCAATAAAATCTGATTCATTCCACTTCTTGGTCCACTCAACACCTCTGTGAGTATCCTCCCAAGGAATAGGTGCTTCCTTTTTAACAAATTTCTTCACCAATTCTTCCTTGCCCAGAGTAGGTACTAGAGTCTCAACAGAAACACTGCCATCATAACTTGAGGAAGACTCATTCTGTTCTGATAGCTCAACAGTGTGTGAAACAACTGGAGATTCAGGAATAACATCATCTAAATTCTGATCAGCAGAATTTATCTCCGGAGTTGGTGTCTTTAATGTAGATGGAGCTTCCAGATAAAGAACTTCAGGTATATTCAAATTATGAATATCTATTTCAGAATTGTTAGTTTGTTCTTTAGCATCATCTGTAGCTTTAATAGGAGAGACAGGAGGGGTAACAACTGTGTCATTAGCAGTGTCTTTGGCTTGAGCTGCAAGGGCTTCAATGATAATTGGTTCTTGTGAGATCAGAGATTCCTAATCCCCTTCCTCGGCTTCTTCAGTCTCTTCTGATATAGCCTTAGCCAAATACCTCCTAGCCTTCATTTTCTTCAATCTCCTTGCCAATGAATGAGTTGCTTCAGCAACATCAGAATTTACAGATTTCCTTTTCAAAGTATCGGAACTTTGAGCTGCTTTCTCTTTCTGAGAAGTAATATTCTCAACTTCAATTATCACAGGTTCAGATGCATGAACTCGTGCTTCAATTATTTCCTCAAATCATCAAAATTTATTATCGACCATTATTGAATCAAAACATTCATCACAGGATAAAGTTAAAAATCGATGAAGTAAAGATTAAAAAATTGCAATTAAAACATGCACAGTCACATAATTTGAGAAACAAAGACCAAATCTTGCAATTTAAAGGAAATTTCATTAATAGATCAGATGATTACATTTCATGAAATTTATCAATTACATGCAAAAATTACAAGATAGTCCTATTCTAAGATTCATAACATCAACAGCCTTAGTCCTAGTCTAAGAAAACCTATCGACTAGCTCCTTCTGCTACTGACAAAGAGCACTGCAAGACGGATGATCCGTTCTTGCTGACGGAGAGCTTCTCTCCTTTCCTCTTCCAAACGATCAAGATGGAGGTGGTAGTCCATCAAAAAGAACAAGAGGTTTGTGTGAACCTTTTATGGAACTGAGTTCCAGAGCTCTTCAGGAATGGCGGTGACATGCCACTCCTGTTGCCAATCATAACAACTCAACTCGATATTGAAACTTTCATAGTTCAGGAACAAGTTGAAATGAACCATTTTTGTTGATGAGAATAAAAAGAGAGTGAGTTTATGAGAAAAAAAATGTTTTGGCTGGGATGAATAGTCGGTTTAAATAGCCAATAGAATACCAAGGGACGCGAGGACTGTTTAACAATTACAAGTAAAAATAATGATGCCTCGTTTCCCTAGACCGATGTGTAATAATAACAGTCAGTAAAATATCTAAAGCAAGAGTTAATGGGCACGGGAAATAATTAACAATTACTGTGCACATGCAGTTTTTCAAGACATACACGTTAACCACTAACCCATAATGATTATGACTGTTTTTATCTCACCCAAATTTATTCTGATTTAAATATAACTGTTTCAGATTTTGCCACAAATAAGTCAAGTAAAGAAAAATGCCACGTAAGCATCAAGGATTTCATCAGGATTTAAAATCAAAACTTAACTTATATCAGATTTTAACAGTCATCAGAACATGGCTTCTGTACTCAAATAGTGAATATCTTTTTCTGTGATTCTTAATACAAATACTGACTTGTTTTCTTCAGAGTTTAATCATCAAAACTTCCATCAGAACTTGTCCTCAGAATTTATGTAAATGACACTTAACTGTTTGTCAAAAACAACTTAATCACCACAGTAATTTTCATCATTCATATGGAGTGAAAGTGTGTGCATTCAGAAAAATATCAGATAAAGATTAAAGTCTGATCAACTTCAGTACATCTTAGAAATATGGCATAACTCAGAAAAATGCTTAAAATCTGTCATCAGTCATGATGTCTACTATAGAATAAATTTATGCAAGAATCCACCTCAACTGTTTGTGCTCATTTTATGCATCTTTTGAAAATTCCTTTTTATAGTGGCTTCTCAGTGTAAGTGAGTCACGACAGCTTATCCGAATTTATGCTGTTATCAGAGTATTTCTCCAGTAATCATAGAGTGTGAAAAGTCACCAAGAAATTTTTTTGCTTTTCCAATGCATATTACTTAATACCAACAATGCACTTGGGTCTTCCCTTTCACATTTTTACTCTAGATCTCAAAGGAGTACCTAACTTTTATTCTTTTCTTTTCTTTTGATAAGTGAGGCTTATCAGCACTTAGTTCATTCTTAAGATTTACTGACATCAGAATTTGACAGATAAGAGACAAGAATCTAGTTTGTGACTTAGTAATAAGATACACAAAGTAAACTTGACTAAGCTCAATATCAGAATCTGCTTGTGTTAATGAGTTTCCACATAAACAACTAATTCAAACATGGGATTTCTAGTATGCTAAAGACTACTAGGTCAGCATCTAGCACAGTTATCCTCATTGGATTGAATAGTCACAGAACATTCAAAACACTTATTAGAGTATATAAATTCACATCAGATAACAATCAACATTTAATGAATTTTCAAATTAAGCACATATTACATATAGATAATACAATCTGTAAACACTGATAATAAAGTCTAATGCATGAGAACAAAAACTAGGCAGATTTAGAGAAAGAACCTGAAACCATTCCAAGTTCATTTACCAATTTTATAAAAGTAGCTTCACATAGTGGTTTTGTGAATATATCTGCTAGCTGTTGATCTGTTGGAACAAAATGCAATTCCACTGTACCTTCATCCACGTGTTCCCTTATGAAATGGTACCTAATGCTGATGTGCTTTGTCATTGAGTGTTGAACTGGATTACCTGTCATAGCAATAGCACTTTGATTATCACAGTAAATAGGGATTTTAAAAAATTCTAACCCATAATCCAGTAACTGATTCTTCATCCAAAGAATCTGTGCACAACAGCTTCCTGCAACAATATATTCTGCTTCTACAGTTGATGTGGAAATTGACTTTTATTTCTTGCTAAACCAAGAAACCAATCTGCCTCCAAGAAATTGGTAGCTTCCACTAGTGCTTTTCCTGTCTATTTTGCATCCTGCAAAATCTGCATCTGAGTAACCAATTAGCTTAAAATCTGATTCCCTAGGATACCACAATCCTAGATCAGTTGTACCCTTAAGGTACTTGAAAATTCTTTTCACAGCTAATAAGTGAGGTTCTCTTAGATTAGCCTGAAATCTTGTACAAAGACAGGTAACATACATGATATCAGGTCTACTTGCAGTTAGATAGAGTAAGGAGCCAATCATACCTCTGTAGTTAGTAATATCTACTGATTTACCGGTATCCTTATCTAACTTGGTTACAGTGGCCATAGGAGTGGATGCAGTTGAAAAATCTTGCATTTCAAATTTCTTCAGTAAATTTTTGGTATACTTGGATTGACAGATAAAAGTGCCTTCTTCAGTTTGCTTGCCTTGAAGGCCCAGAAAATAGCTGAGTTCTCATCATACTCATTTGATATCTTGACTGCATTAGCTTTGCAAACTTCTCACAAAGTTTGGAATTAGTAGAACAAAATATGATATCATCAACATATATCTGTACCAAAAGTAAGTCTTTTCCATGGTTGAGGTAGAATAAAGTCTTGTCAATTGTGCCTTTGTGAAATCAACTTTCCAGAAGGAATTGAGTTAAAGTCTCATACTGTAATATTCGGGATATATCGTGTAATTATTTTTGCTGATAAATAATTATTATGTATGTTCGGTATCTATTCTGTGAATTATTTGTTAAGTGTTATATGTGTTTGGATGTTTAAAAATAATATTAATTGAGTATTTTAATTTTTATATGTCCAAACTAAAATATAAATAATTGTCATATCTTCCTATTTATTTTTATGTTGATTTATGATTTTATAGGAAATATATGGATTTTATAAAATCTTTTTCCGAGTATTTAAAAACTATTTTATACAATCGGGAACCAACCGATGTCATCCGTTTTTACGTTTTAATAACCCGAAACTCTTCCGAGAACTCCTTCCTAACCTAAATGCAATATTCCGAGCATTTTCCATGTTTCAACTTTTTCGATCCGGCATACGGTTTGTCCTGTGCGGGTCCCAGCGCAATATTTTCGATACATTATTCATTTTGGTAAATCAATAAAACTCGTATTTTTGATAAACGGGATCTTTTTATTAAACTATCATAATTATCACCTCGTAATACGTGTAACCAGGCGCTGAGACCAAGACCGTAGTATAAATTGTTCCGGTTTGGATAATTATCTCGAAAACCGTTACCGTTTGGATCAGGTTTTATTAATAAACGTACCATTTTGTATCCGGAATGATCCAACGAGATACTAATTTTCCGTAATTATAAATAGCCTTTACCGTATTTTATTTCGTACCGAAAATCATTTGCAGACAGTAATTATATAATTTTCCAGAGAAAATTCATATATTCATAAACCTTTCTGAGAATCAAACAACAGTTTGAAGGTGTTAGTGATCTCTGTTTTCAAAGCTTGAGTAACCAAAACGAAGGTCTCGGAGTGTTCTATCAGTTTCTTAAAGTTTCAAAACTGCAGAAATCAAGGTTTATTTTCTATATTTTTATTTATTTTCGAATTATTTTGATTAAAAATATGAATTTTTGTTCGGATGATTGTTTGAATGATTTGATGATTGCATGTTGTAGAGCTTGTTTTCCTGATATTTTGATATATTATATGACTGATTTGGAGTTCAATAACATGTTCAAAATTGAGTTTGATTTTCGAATTTTGAAATTAGGGTTTATAATTCGTTTGAATGTTCTTAATTGAATTTGGGGGTTTCTTATTTCGGGATAACCAGATGTTCTAGAGGGGTGGGTTGTGTTTCTTATGAAATTTGCAATCGAATCGTATAAGTCTTGCTAATCGACGAGGTCTGTAGAGGAGGGAGTTGTGATTTTAAAGTTATGTCGAGTTCGCCGGAAACCGGCGAACTTCCTGGCCATTTTCCGGCCAACTCGGGGATTGTTAGTATGAATTGATGGCATGGTTGTGGTCCTGGTGTTGTGTAGATGTGATCTGGAGGTGGTGAGGGCCTGAGCATCCCTGGATCGATTTCTCCGGCGAAACAGGGTGTTTTCCGGCGACCCCCTGTCAAATTACAGTTTAGTACCTGGACCTTTGGAGATGATGCAGTTTGGTCCCTGAAGTTTCCAGAGTTTGCAAGAATAGGATTCCTGTTTTAAAAATGTTTAAAAATCATATTCTCCATTTATTCTAATTATAAAAAAATCATTTTTAATTTTTGAAAATTCCAAAAATTATTATTTTAGTTCCAAAAATTATTTTTAATTCAAAAATAAACTGAATTAATTAGTTAATTAATTTTAGTTAATAATTAATTGATTAATTTGTCAATTAATTCGAAAATTAATTGATTAATTGATTTAATTAATTATTGATTGATTTTAATTAATTACTTAATTAGATTTAATTATTTAAAAATGATTTAAAAATTTCTGAAAAATAGTTTCGAGCTTTAAACTATTATTTTAAATTGTTTTCAAGGCTCGATAATTATTATAAAATTATTTTGAAGCCAGATTTGACCAACCGAACCCTGTTTGTTACTTTAAAACTGATCCAACGACCCGTTTTAATTCCGAAAAATATTTTAAAAATCATTTTAAATATCCGAAAGCCTGTTTATGACCCGAGACTCTTTTATAAATGATATATCATTGACTGTTTGACGTGTTATGTGCTATATATGACTTGTTGGTTGACTGTCGGTCTATATATTCGGTGTTTACTTGTTTATAGCATAACTTTCAATCCGTTAATCAGATTTGGGTAAAACGAAGGGTAGATAGAAGTGTATGTCGAATAGAATCGTATGAGTTGAATATTGATAGATACTTATGTTATGTGAGCAGAAGAGGCAAGGCTTAGGAAAGGGAAGCAGATAGTCGAGGAGTAGACGATTGTAATTGGAAGTTAGTGCAGTATAGCAAGCTAGTACCAGGCAAGTGTTCTGAACTTTCTCGAGATATATTGTAGTTGATTGATAGTCCTGTTTTATATTGCAAGTTCTTTGAAGCACTGAACCCTAAACCCTGATTCCAGTTATTGATCTTGAGCCGTAAACCTTATTCTTTCTAAACCATTGATTGTTGTATACCCAAGTACAAACCACAAATATACGATACTACTCCACAAATACATACAAACTAAATACCAAACACTGAACCGAATTACTTACAAATTCTAACCATTGTACTTTATGCTTTGAAAGACCAAATCCTTGAAACCTTGAAATATTGATTCCTTTGTTATCCAATTCTTCCATTACCTAACAGCCAAGCTTTGACATTTCCATATTGATCCTTTGTGATGGTTGAAACCATTTCATTATCGAACATCCAATGTTGTTTATGATTCTGTTTATTGCTTTACATTGTTTATTCTGTTATTATGTTAGAATTGGATTGTTTTATAAAATTGTGGACCAGATCCGTGGTCAGACCATGTAAATGGTCAAGTTAGGCCAATGTGTGCCTTGGATCCAGTAGTTAGAGCAGTGTTGTGTGCTTTGCTCGGGGTTAGTGCGTGACTGATCAGCAGCCTAACCTTGGTTTTTATAATAAAAATATAATATCCAATTCTAAATCATAATCCATTGTTCACTTGATATCATAACCCTTTTCACTTGATGATCATTATTCTCAGTTTTGTCATTGTGACTTGCTGAGCTAGTTAGCTCATTTGTGCGATGTTATTTATGTTCTTTTCCAGTTAAGAAGGATTCCCAGTCCAGCGCGAGAGCTAGGGGTTCAGGTTGATCGAGTTAAGCTAGTAGGAATCTTTTGAGATAATTTAAGTTTGTAAAAGTTTGTAATAATGCTTAATACTTAGTTCTGAGTTTGAATAGTTGGGATTTGAAAGTTTATAATATAAAGTGTGTGTGGCTTGTGTGCATACTTTAACCTGTTACGGTCCGTGGTAGTTGGTAAGTAGGGTCACTACATATTATTATTATTATCTTTATTATTGTTATAAGCAGGTTATAAATAAGGTGTGTGTGTGTGGACCCCAAACTTCTGACACGGGTTTGGTGGGCGCCACAGGTTTGGTATCAGAGCTACAGGTTATAAGTCACTGACACAAACCTAGGTTGATGGGAATGGGTAGAGGGTTAGGATTAGAAGAAAGGAATAGAAAAATATAACGTCGAGAGGTTGAGTGCTACGGTATAATAGGTATTAGTATGATTCGCGTCATGGTTCGAGATTCTTATATTGCGATATGATTTCAGATATCAGCGATGGCCGACTCTTTCATCCCCGTATCAGCTGATCACTCAGAGCCCTCAGTTGGAGTACCATCTTCAGATCCACGTCCTGTTGTTCCACCAGTGTTGACTATTCTACCTCCACCTGTGTTGCAGCCCGTACCATTGCAGGCTATTCCACCCCCAGGCATGAGGCCACCTATCAGAGGACCCCCACCAGCTGATTCAGATTCTACTGGGCATTCAGTTGCGAGTGCCCCATTCCAGTCTATATTGCATCCAGTTCTTTATTACCGGTATGAGGCTCTTTTATTGGAACGTGATTCCTTGTTGGCCCAGATCCGAGAGTTGCAGCATATCATCAGGACTACAGATGTTGATCATGGTGTGAGGGAGCTTCGAGAGGAGATCCATGTGACATGCAGGATTCTTGAGGCTAGGCTACATGGAGCTACACTGCCTGGCCGAGGCCCTGATGCACTTATGGGATGGGCTACTGAGGTGATGGAGGACTTTGAGAGGCTGGGAGGACCAGAGTTCCTTGGAGTTGAGCTAGAGATCCAGAGATGGAGATGCTGATCAGTGTTGTTATGGTTGTATAGTATGTGCAGTGCCGTGTAGTATGTATCAGTAGATTTTTGGGTTGTATTTATAGACTAGATCTACTGACTAGTGAGTAGGTTTGTTGTACCCTTTTGCTTTTACTTCCGAAGCGTCTTTACGCTTGTACTACTTAAAGTTTTTTATCTATATATCAATACCTTTTCTTTTCCAGCATTGTCATTTACTTTACTGCACCTATTTTACTTTACCTTATTTATTGCACCAGTTATACCCCTGTGATACCATGTACCCTATTCCCATAACTGTTTATATTCTGTAAAGAAGCATGCAATTTACTTAGTTCAACTGTTACAACTGTTTTCAAAAAGAGATATTTCTGTTTTACAAAACTTTTCTTTTATGCAAAGAATTTGATTTAAAAGCTAAATAAGTTGTTTGATTCTTTACAGAAAAATGCCTCCTAGAAGAAATACCCACACCAACACCCAGAATGAAGAAACCAACAACAACAATAATAATAACCAAGATGATACAAACCAGAATGTGAACCCAGGACCCATAGACCCAGCAATAGCCCAGATTCTCCAAATCTTGGCCCAGCAAACAGTTTACCTGGCACAACAACAACAAAGATAAACCAATCCCTAGGTAACTTTCAAAACTTTTCAGGCGGTAAACCCACCAGAATTCAAGGGTTCCTTAGAACCGATTGAAGCAAATGTTTGGTTAAAGGAAATAGAGAACTCATTTGCCTTAGTGAAAGTGAAGGAAGAACAGAAGGTTGAGTTTGCGAGTTATTACTTGAAGAATGAGGCCACCTATTGGTGGGAGACTATAAAGAAATTGGAAGAAACATATGTTATTACTTGGAAGAGGTTCAAGGAATTGTTTTTAGAAAAGTATTTTCCCCAGTTTGTTCAGGATCAGATGGAATTGAAGCTTCTAGAGTTAAAGCAAGGAAATATGTTGGTGGCGGATTATGAAAGTAAGTTTGAAGAGTTGTCAAGGTATGTGCCGTCATATGTGGATACTGACAAAAAGAAGGCCAAGAGATTCCAGCAAGGTCTGAAGCCATGGATTAGAGGGAAGGTAGCCATTTTTGAATTGGATACCTATGCAGGAGTTGTACAGAAGGCCATGATTGCAGAGACAGAGAGCGAGATGTCCCAGAAGGAGAAGGAAAGTAAGAATAGGAAGTTTGAAGGGAATGAAGGTCGGTCACAATCAGGGAAGTTTCCAAACTTTAAGAAGGGCAAGTTTCAGCCAGGGAGAAATTTTAATTTCAAGAGACAAAATGTAGGCGATGGAGGCCAGGGCAACCGTCCAGTTAATGTGAATCAGCCGAATCAGTTGAGATTAACTTTTCCAGATTGTCAGGTATGTGGGAAGAAACATGGAGGAGTTTGTAATAAGTTGAATGTAGTTTGTTTCAAGTGCAATCAGAAATGGCACTATTCGTGGGAGTGCCGAAATCAGCCAGTGAGAGAGCCAACAAACAAGGACCAGCCTATCCGGAATCCAGCAGTTAAGGTTCCAGCTATTGGATTTACGTGCTTTAAATGTGGGAAGCCATGGCATATAGCCAGGGATTGCAAGACACCAGCCCCGGTTAGTAATGCATTGAGAATTATGGATCTGCCCCAGCAGTGAATGAGACTCCAAGGGCTAGAGTTTTTGATATGTCTGTGAAGGACGCTATCCAGGATACCGATATCGTGGCAGGTACGCTTAATGTGAATTCTTTATGTGCCAAAGTGTTAATTAGATTCGGGAGCAACTCGATCATTTGTTTCACAAGATTTTATTAATAAGTTAAATTGTCCAGTTGAGTATTTAAATGAAATAATGACTATGGAATTAGCAAATCAAGAACGTGTATCTGTTAATCAAGTTTATGGGAATTGTGAGATTGAGATTTCTGATAGTAAGTTTTATGTAGATTTGATACCATTTAAGTTAAGAGAATTTGATGTTATCTTAGGAATGGATTGGTTATCTAAGCACGATGCCCAGATAGATTGTCGAAATAAGAAGGTAATGGTGAAGATGCCAGACGAAAGGATAGTAATGTTCAAGGGCCAGAAGCAAGCAAAGAAGTTCTTAATAATGATTCAAGCCAAGAAGTTACTACGACAAGGATGTGAGCATTTCGTTGCATATGTGATTGATAGAAGTCAGGAGCCAACAAAACTTGAAGATATTCCAGTAGTTAATAAATTTCCAGACGTGTTTCCCGATGAGTTACCAGGACTTCCTCCAGATAGAGAAATTGAGTTTGCAATCGACTTAGCACCTGGAACAGAACCAGTATCCAAGGCCCCGTATAGAATGGCGCCCGTTGAGATGAAGGAACTAGCGAAGCAATTGCAAGAGTTGTTAGAAAAAGGAGTAATCAGACCCAGTGTATCCCCGTGGGGTGCACCGGTATTGTTTGTCAAGAAGAAAGATGGGAGCATGAGACTGTGCATCGACTATCGGGAGCTCAACAAGCTTACAATCAAGAACAAGTATCCGTTACCCAAAATTGATAATTTGTTTCACCAATTGAAGGGAGCATAGTACTTCTCCAAGATCGACTTAAGATCGGGATATCATCAACTAAAGATTAAGCCAGAAGATATACCAAAGATAGTTTTCAGGACGAGGTATGGACATTATGAATTTTTAGTGATGTCTTTTGGATTGACCAATGCCCCGACAGCGTTTATGGATCTGATGAACATAATTTTCAAGGAATATTTGTACAAGTTTGTTATTGTGTTTATAGATGATATTTTGATTTATTCAAAGACAGAAGAGGACCATACAGAACATTTAAGAACAGCTTTGGAGATTTTAAGAAAGAAGAAGTTATATGCTAAATTCTCGAAGTGTGAGTTTTGGTTACAGGAAGTTCAGTTCTTAGGACACATAGTTAGTAATGAAGGGATCAAAGTGGACCCAACAAAGATTAAAGCAATTACGAATTGGGAGAGACTGAGAACACCAACAGAGGTAAGAAGTTTCTTGGGATTAGCGGGATATTATCGTCGATTCGTTCAAAATTTATCAAGGATTGCAACACCATTGACAAAGCTTGCACGGAAGAATGAAAAGTTTATATGGAACGATAAATGCGAAGAAAGTTTTCAGGAATTGAAGCAAAGATTAATCACGACACCTATTTTGTCACTTCCGGACGATCAAGGAAATTTCGTAATTTATAGCGATGCTTCTCATAAAGGACTCGGATGTGTTCTGATGCAGCACGATAAGGTGATTGCGTATGCGTCAAGGCAACTGAAACCACACGAACAGAAATATCCTACTCATGATTTGGAGCTAGCAGCCATAGTTTTCGCTTTGAAAATTTGGAGACATTATATATATGGAGAAAAATACGAGATTTACACGGATCAAAAAAGTTTGAAATACATATTCACACAGAAGGAGCTTAATATGAGACAGAGGAAATGGTTAGAATTAATCAAGGATTACGACTGTACAATTAATTATCATCCCGGTTGTTATGGATAAAAAGCTAAGGTTATTACTTGTTGTATTTAATACTAAGATTCGGGAGCTCAAGGCCTTTAATGGCTGCTCTCGTGTTTCGTGACTCAATCTGCCTTTACGAGATGCCTACGTATCTCTGCGAATTAGAGAATCAAGCCAAAAAACGTAGTTCTGATTGGTGGGGGTGAGACCCCTTATATAGATGTTGGTGGTCCTTGAATTGGACTTGGTATAGGAGACTTGGTGGGCAAGTCTCATAGTTAGAATGGACTTTGGAGTCCTAGATAGTAGGAAACTGATCCCTTATCCTTTTAGGTCCCCTTGAGGCTTATCTATAAAGATTTATATCCTTATCAAGACTCTTCTCAACAGCTGATTTTTCCCTTATTAATTAATTACGAAATTAATTAATAATCAGGGCTTTTGGGCCTTTTTTATTCCATCAGGCCTGATCTGGTCTATCAGGCTTAACCTTTCTGGTCTGAATATCATACATCTTCTTATTGGGTCCAGCAGCCCATTATTAATAAAATCAGGATTTATTTATCCCTATCATTTGCCCCCCAACTTTTGGGAAACATTGATTAGGTTTCACAGAAGTTAAGTCTATTCATTCCCTTACAGGGTTTCGTTCTTGCGTAAAGTGTGGAGCGACCTACACGTTTACAACGAGTTTTTCCTTTTATTCAGGAATTATTTTGATTTCCAGGAATTTTTCCCTTATTTCCGGGATTTTTCCCTAATTTTTCTGGGATTTTTCCTCATTTTCTGGAATTTTCCCTAATTTTTCTGGGATTTTTCCTCATTTTCTGGAATTTTCCCTAATTTTTCTGGGATTTTTCCTTATTTTCTGGAATTTTCAAATTTCCAGCCCTTTTTTCGACCAGGATCCTAGTCGAAATTTCGACCTGGATCCTAGTCGAAAATAGGGGTCAGCCTTGTCATCCTGGTCGAAGGATTTCGACTAGGATCCACGACCTGGATTTCGACCAGGTTCCTAGTCGAAATTTCGACCTGGATCTAGGTCGTCAATTCCCCACTTTTAGCTTCTGATTTTGAGCCCTTCGACTAGGATTTCGACCAGGATCCTAGTCGAAATTTCGACCTGGATCCTGGTCGAAAATTCTTTGGTTTTCTTGATTCCTGGTCGAAGAATTTCGACTAGGATCCACGACCTGGATCTCGACCAGGATCCTAGTCGAAATTCGACCTGGATTTTTAATCCTTATTTCTGTAAAATGCTTGTCTAATTCGACCTCATTCCTAGTCGAAGTTTCGACCTCAATTCAGTTCTATTTTTTCCACTTTTTTCGTGAGTCTAGTCGAAAAATTTCGAGCAGGGATCACGACCTGGATTTCGACCTGAATCCTGGTCTTTTTTCTCCGTTATTTTCGGGTGTCTGCTCGAAAGTTTTTGAGCAGGATTCACGACCTGGATTTCGACCTGAATCCTGGTCTTTTTTCTCCGTTATTTTCGGGTGTCTGCTCGAAAGTTTTTGAGCAGGATTCACGACCTGGATTTCGACCTGAATTCTGGTCTTACATCTTTTTATTTGGGCCTTACATTTTTTAAGGCTAAAACTGAATTTTCCAAATCCTAATTGGATTTGGGCCTGGATTTCTCTATTGGGCTTTATCAAATATTACTGGGCCTCTTTACTGGGCTTTATCACACCCTGTTTAGAATGCCCTAGAATTCCTAGGAATATTCTGGAAGATGCTTTTTCCTGGGCTTTTTCTCATGGGCCTTTGTTCTTAATGGGCTTTTTGTCCCTTCAACTTCTTTTTCCTCCTATATAAAGGAATGAGGAAAGGTCACTACTCCTCACTTCCTCATTTCTTTGTTTTCTTCTTCATTCTCCTGCTAAGATTCTCAGAGCAATAACAGCAAGTCGGAGCTCAAAGCCTTTCTCAGGAGTGCTTTTTCAGGTAAGATTTCTCCCTTTGTTTTTTGTGTTCATTTTTCCATTGTGTGCCATTTTAAGACAGCCTATTTACGTGCCTCATACCTTTTTTCAGATGGCTGACAAAAGAATGACTCGTTTGGCCAAGATGAACGTGGCTAGAAAGTCCAATGATTTTCCTATTCGATCGAGGTATACTTCCTTAATCGACATGATCAACACTCGAGGGGACGAGTATCCGTCTGATGCGCATCTGGACGCACACGATCATATCAGCGCCTTACGGGATCCCAAGGAGCTGGAAAAGTTGAGCGGCTGCTTCAGAATCAAAGAACCTTTTAAGCTGGTTCTTGCAGGTCCGGCCGACAGGGCCTGTCAGTGGAAGAAGGACGCGCTATGCGTCTATAGGGATACTCTAAGGGCAGGTATTAGACTCCCTTTTCATCCATTCATTCCTTTACTTTTGGCTGATGTAGGCATCAGCCCTTGCCAGCTTCCCCCCAATTCCTGGAGGTTGATCCTATGCTATCTGTCGCAATGCGCCAAGCACAGCATCCCCACATCTGTTGCTGTTTTCAGGAAGATTTTCCAGTTCAAGAACAGCCCCGATAAAAGTCCGGGTTGGGTTTCTATCAACCAACGCCCCACTATCCCCCATATTGTGAATGGGAAATCCATCCCTGACAACAATTTGGGGTGGAAGAAGGATTTTTTGTTTATAGTTTGGGAGGGTGGAGACTGGGGTTCCCTATTTCGATCTTCTTTTGGGATTGCCGTTGATGGGAGCCCAAATGACATAGCTTTGTCTGAGGAGGAGGCTAGAGGTTTCAACCTCCTGACGCAAGACAACGGCACCTCCCATTCTTGGGATCTTATCCGGGAGACTGTCCTGGTAGAACGCGGCCTCTCGCCCGTTCATAAGAAAAGTAAGTTCCTACCTTCATCTACTTTATTTCCTGCATTTTTATTCCATTAGTTTTCAACTGACTTTGCTTGTCGCAGTGGCTGAGAAGATTGAGGAGGCTACGAAGCCAAAGGACCTGGAAACGACCAGGATGAAGAGGGCTGGGAAGATTTTCAAAGATCCTAGGCTTGGTGATCGCTTCCCTGAGTTCCTCCTTCAGGCTATGGAGCCAAATGAGGAAGGTCCCAGCCAGGTTTTGCGCACCAAGCAGAGGCCAGGGGCCTATTTTCAACCTGCCTGGGGGATCCGGGGCAAGGACTCAATATTGGGCAGCACAGCCCTGTCCAAGGAATGGTCCAAACATTCCATCTCTCCGGTGGACTATCAAGACTTTGTCCTCCAACAGGACTTAGAGGGGAACGAGCTTTTTGGAGCCCAAGCCCTGGCGACAGTACGCACTTTACTTATGCCTTTTACACTTTTCTTTTCATGCTTCTTTTCTAAAGTTTTGCTATTTCTCTTGCAGGCTAACGCCCATTTTCAAGGGGCAATTCACCAAGCTAAGGCTTGGAAGGTTGGCCTGGAAGATGCCAACAAGAAGTTGGAGGAGGCCAACCAAAAAATTGAGGCCCTTGAAGCTCAATTGGCTTCTTCCACTTCTGACCTGGAGACGGCCCGGGCTGAAAACGTAATCTTGAAGGCGCAGAAGGACAAAGCCTTTGACGGCTGGATGGATACCCAAGAATTCAAAGACCTGATGGTGGAGCATGACGCCCTTCTTCACCCAGTCAGCTACAAGGAGGGTTGGGACGCTGCTGTGGAGGCTATCCAGGATGAGTTTCCCGAGATCCTTGAGCAGTCGCCCTTTCCCTGCCCTGTGCGGGTTCCAGAGCTTGGAGGCGTTACTGAGAAGCTTGCTGGCATGATCAGGGATGGAGAAGAGGAAGATTCTTCTGAGGAGGAACTCGAGCCTGCTACTAAGAAGGCAAGGGTGGAAGAACCTTCAAAAGTAGTGCCTCAACAGCCATCATCTCCTGCAGAGGGAACTTCCACAGGGACTTCGGAGGGTTCGACTGAGACTTCTGAAGAGACGACTGAAACTTCCGAGGAGTCGTCGGATAGTGGTTCTGAAGAATCTCAACCTTCCAAGGCCTAATTTTTTTGTATATCTTCTTTATGAACTTTATTTTTATCAGAAGTTGTTACCCTTCGGGGTTAAATTTTGTATGTTGCTCCTTCGGCCTCTTATCATTATAGTCTTAATGTGCGTTTAAACATCCTTTAGATAGAAATAACTTAAAACTCTTTAACATGAAGTCTGGTTTTTCAAAACCTTACATAGCATGGGTTCGACCCTAATCAATAATAACTTGACAATGTAAATTCTACTGGAATATAAAATCCTACGCAAGCAAAGCTTCCAGGTGCTTTTAAACCTACTTGCCATAATGACAAGTGAGAATCGTACTTCGCCTATCTTACACGTAGTAAACCTTCAGGTTTTGTGCATGCCAGGTCCTCGGGACTTCAAAACCATCCACAGTCTCGAGCTTGTAGGTTCCTCTACCTTGAACACTCTTGACTCTGTACGGCCCTTCCCAATTTGGGGCAAGCTTCCCTTTTTGTCCTACACCAGATGCTTCTATCTTCCTCAAGACTAGATCGCCTTGTTTAAAAAACCTTTCTTTAACCCTTAGGTTGTAGTAGAATGAAGCTTTTTTCTGATATTCTACTATCTTTGCATGTGCTTTATCTCGCACTTCATCGATTAAATCCAGGGCTAGCTTCTGCCCTTCCTCATTTTCTTTCTCATCAAAAGCCTGAATCCTTGGAGAAGAATGTGATATCTCCACGGGAACTACTGCTTCTGCCCCATATGCCAACATGAAAGGGGTCGCACCTGTCGTGACTCTACAGGTAGTCCTATAGGCCCATAATATGGGAAGTATCTCATCCACCCAATTATTTCTTGACTTCTCGATCCTCTTCTTTAATCCGTCCAGAATTATTCGATTTGCAACTTCTGCTTGCCCATTAGCTTGTGGGTGAGCGACAGAGGTGAACCGTAACTCAATTTCATTTTCTTCACAGTACTTCTTGAATTCCTCATTATTGAATTGCGTTCCATTGTCAGTGACGAGGATACGGGGAATTCCATATCGGCACATAATATTTTCCCACAGGAATTGTGCAACTTGCTTAGTTGTGATTTTGGCCAAAGGTTTGGCTTCGATCCACTTGGTGAAATAATCAATGGCTACAATCAGAAACTTCCTTTGTGCCGTGGCCATAGGAAAAGGACCTAGAATATCCATTCCCCACATTGCAAAGGGAATAGGCGAGTTGATAGAGGTCAGCATCTCGGGGGGTTGTCTAACAACTGGTGCATGCTTCTGACAGCGATCACACTTCTTTACATATTCTTTGGCATCAGCCATCATTTCTGGCCAATAAAAGCCTAAACGGGTTATCTTATGAGCTAAGGCCCTGCCCCCCAAGTGTTGCCCACAAATACCTTCATGCACTTCCTCAAGAGCTAAGCGTGCCTCATCGGGCCTGAGACACCTCAAGTAAGGAACCACGAAAGATCTTTTATACAGAATCCCGTCTATCAATGAGTACCTTAGTGCTCGAACAGTTAATTTTCGTGCTTCAGTTGCATCGCTTGGCAACCAACCGGTTTGAATGTGAGCCTTGATGGGATCGATCCATGACGTCCCCAGGCCTATGGGAGCCACGAGCTTAACATCTATGCTTCGTGTCCTCAAAACACGAAAGTATACACTCCCTGAACTTTCTTCTATCTCAGATGAAGCAAACTTTGATAGCGCATCTGCCTTAACGTTTTCTTCCCTTGGAATGTGCTCAACATGGCATTCATTAAACTGGGTCATCACAGCCCTTACTAGGCGGACATATTTAGCCATTGTATCATCCCTTGCCTCAAATTCTCCCTTTACCTGGGATATGATCAGCTTTGAGTCTCCACGGACCTTTAAGTTTTTGACTCTAAGTGTCCCAGCTAGACCAAGGCCAGCTATCAGGGCTTCATATTCTGCCTCATTATTTGTGGTTGGGAAGTCTAGCTTCATGGCATACTCAATTAAGAATCCATCAGGGCTTTGCAAAACCAACCCTGCTCCACTGGAATTTGTTTTTGATGCTCCATCAAAATAGAGAACCCAATATTCTTTCTCCTTGTCCCCATTGTCGACTTCCTTGTCTTGAGGTGTGGTATCTTCCTGCCCCCCGACTTCTTGGTTGGGTATGGTACATTCCACCACGAAGTCAGCTAGTGCCTGGGCTTTTATGGCCATACGTGGCTTATACTTGAGATCGAACTCTCCCAACTCTATTGCCCACTTAATTAGTCTCCCACTTGCCTTGGGACTGTGAATGATATTTCTCAGTGGCTGATTTGTTAGCACTTCAATTTGGTGAGCTTGAAAATAAGGACGCAGCTTTCTTGAAGCCATTACCAAGGCTAAAGCGAATTTCTCAATGGCTGAATAATTCAACTCAGCACCATGCAAAATTTTGCTGACATAGTATACGGGTTTCTGGATTTTCAGTTCCTCCTTAACCAACACCGCGCTCAAGGCGCTTTCTGAAACAGCCAAGTACAAGAATAAAACTTCACCCAGAACTGGCTTGGCCAACAACGGGGCCTGGCCCATATACTTCTTTAACTCTTCAAATGCCTTCTGATTTTCCTCACTCCATACAAAGTCTTTAATGTTCTTTAATGACTTGAAGAATGACAAGCACTTGTCTCCTGACTTGGAGATGAATCGTCCTAGCGCAGCAACCCTTCCTATGAGTTTCTGAACATCCTTGACAGTTTTTGGGGGTTCCATGTCCAGGATTGCCTTTATTTTATCGGGGTTAGCCTCAATTCCCCTCTTTGAGACCATCAATCCCAAGAATTTTCCAGATCCTACTCCGAAAGCACACTTCGTGGGATTCAACATCATCTTGTGGTACCTCAGGACCTCAAAAGCTTCCTTCAAATGGGTTATATGATCAGTCTTTACTAGACTCTTGACTAGCATGTCATCAACATAGACTTCCATAGTCTTCCCAATAAGATCCTTAAAAATTTTATTCACCAACCTTTGATAGGTGGCTCCTGCATTCTTGAGACCAAACGCCATAACAAGATAACAATAAACACCAAAGTCAGTGATAAATGATACCTTTGGAATGTCATCCTTATGCATTTTGATCTGGTTGTATCCGCTAAACCCATCCATGAAACTCAGCATCTCATGTCCAGCGGTGGCATCAATCAAAGTATCAATTCTAGGCAGCGGAAAACAGTCTTTGGGGCATGCATCATTCAGATCGGTGAAGTCTATACACATCCTCCACTTTCCATTAGCCTTCTTCACCATTACAGGGTTTGCTAACCACTCCGGAAATTGAATCTCCTCAATGAAACCAGCCTCTAAGAGCTTTTCCACTTCCTGCTTTATAGCCTCTTGTCTTTCCGGGGCAAAATTTCTTTTCTTTTGTTTCACTGTCTTCCGGCTTGGATCCACGTTTAACTTGTGGGTAATTAACTCCGGGTCTATGCCTGGCATATCAGCTGCTGACCATGCAAACACATCACTATTTTCTTGCAAAAATTTCACTAACTTCCCTCTAAGGGGCTCCTCTAATGTAGCTCCAATGAAAGTCATCCTCTCAGGATTCTTGGGATCTAAAGGAACCGAAACCAATTCTTCTGCTGGCCTTCCTCTATTCTCATCATTTTCTCGAACATCCATATCTTCAATAGGAAGAACCTGCCCCCCGACTCCATCTGCCCTCAAAGAGGCCACATAACAGCTTCTAGCCATTTTTTGATCTCCTCTCTCTTCTCCAATCCCGTTTCGGGTGGGAAACTTCATGACTGAATGGTAGGAAGAGGGGACTGCCTTGAAGGCATGTATCCCTGTTCTCCCCATGATAGCATTATAAGTTGAACTAGCCTTTACCACCACAAAATCCAGCATCTGCGTTGCTTGCCTTGGCTCCGTACCTATGGTGGTAGGCAATTTAATTATCCCTTCCACAGGACATTCTACTCCAGCAAATCCATATATCGGCATGTCGGTTGGTGTCAACTGGGAGTCGTTATACCCCATCCTTAGAAAGGTGTCGTGGAGCAAGATATCCACAGAAGCACCATTATCCACAAGGACCCTCTTAACCGGGCTATTTCCTATTATCGGCGTTATGACCAGCGGGTCGTCATGGGGAAACTTCACACCCTCTAGGTCGGAATCATCAAAAGCCAATGTTACTTCTGTCCTGGCCCTCTTCGGGGCTTCTCCAACAATATGCATAACCTCTCTAGTATATGCCTTTCTGGAATTTTTGGACAATCCAGCAGCAGTTGGACCTCCAAAGATCGTGTTTATCACAGGCCCTCGAGGTCTCGGCCCTCCATAAATGGTGTTTATAACTGGTCCTCTAGGTTGGGGATTCCGCCCCTGATCATCTTGGTCCCTCCTACGATCTTCAAAGTTCTTCCTTCCATTATTGTTTCTGTCTCCTCCATCTCCAGTATACTTGTTCAGCCTTCCTTTTCGAATCAAAAACTCAATTTCATCTTTCAACTGCCTACACTCATCGGTGTCATGGCCAACATCTTTGTGAAACCTGCAATACTTGCCCTTATCTAGCTTGGCGGGATCAGCCTTCAAGGGCTTAGGCCAGCGAATATCTCTGTCTTTCTCAATCTCCATCAAAATCTGACTTCTGGGGGCATTCAGCTTAGCGTATTCAGTGAACTTTTGCCCAGGTCCTCCCTTCTTGGGGGTTGAATCAGGGTTTTGTTCAGTTCTAGGATACTTATCCTTAGCGATGTACTCCAAATCAGTTTTTCGTTTCTTGCCTCCAGTGGGCTCATTACTTACTACGGTCTTCCTCATACTCTCTTCAACCTTGATATACTTCCCTGCCCTCTCTTGGAGCTGCAACATGCTCTCAGGGGGTCGTTTGGCCAAAGACATCTTGAAAAACTCATCCCTAGTTCCTTGTTGCAGCGCTATCATGGCTACCTTATCATCAAGGTCTGGGACTTTTAAAGCCTCCTTTGTAAAACGATTTAGGTAATCTCTTAAGGATTCTTTAGCTCCCTGCACAAGACTCATAAGAGATGCTGAACTTTTCTCATGGACTCTTCCACTGATGAATTGCTTAATAAAAGCCTGACTTAATTCTCTGAATGATCCAATAGAATTTGGGGGTAGGCGACTGTACCATCTTTGAGCCATACCCGACAGGGTTTGAGGGAAGGCCCGACATTTTATAGCATCATTCACGGGTTGCAGCAGCAGTGCATTAGAGAATGTCCTAACATGATTAGCGGGGTCTCCCGTGCCATCATAGGCTTTGATAGTGGGCATCTTAAATTTTCTTGAGATATGGGCATTCATTATCTCTTCTGTGAAGGGTGGAGTTGGATCATCAGGATCTCCAAGGGGAAGGAGATTGCTTGGATCAGTTCTTGGGACAGCAGCCCTTCTTCTTACCGGACCATCCAGGTCTATGATAGGAGGAGGATTTCTCCCCCTAGGAGGTATGTGGGGTCTGGTGGCTTGGTAAGCCTCCAAATCACGCCTCAGCCTTTGGATTTCAGCCTCATGAGCCCTGATCTTTTCCTGCACTTCTTGGGGATTCGCCCCTGGGGTGCTTTGGGGGCGTTGCCTTCCATCGGCCATTGGCTCTTTTCCAGGACGCCTCCTTCTCGGGGCCACTTCATCATCCGAAGATTCGGAGTCTCTCTCAGTGTATGGACCAGAAAATTCCCGATCCTCAGGGATAGGATCCAAACCTCGTATATAGGGGGGCGACCGCCCTCGTGCTTCGCTTCGCCCAGCATATCCACTTCCTCCAACCTCAGGGTGAAGGGGCATCCCATAAGGGGGGTTAGTAGTAACAATAGTTGAGTATTCATACCCGACGGGTCGAGAATTCACAGGTATATGTATTTGTTGAACTTGAGGATTCGTACCTTGAACAGTCGGGGGAGTTGTCCCTTGTGGCTGAGGATGAGTTGCCCCTGTCTGGGCTTCCCCCTGAGTAGATGCATAAGTTGAATGGGGAGGAACCTCCACGGTTGATGAAATCACCTGGGTTGTCCCTGATGGTGTTCCCTCCTCCAGAGTGCTGGTTGTTCTCCGTGTTCTCGCCATGGTTGTTGTTGCGTAATTCCCACAGACGGCGCCAAATGTTATGGATAAAAAGCTAAGGTTATTACTTGTTGTATTTAATACTAAGATTCGGGAGCTCAAGGCCTTTAATGGCTGCTCTCGTGTTTCGTGACTCAATCTGCCTTTACGAGATGCCTACGTATCTCTGCGAATTAGAGAATCAAGCCAAAAAACGTAGTTCTGATTGGTGGGGGTGAGACCCCTTATATAGATGTTGGTGGTCCTTGAATTGGACTTGGTATAGGAGACTTGGTGGGCAAGTCTCATAGTTAGAATGGACTTTGGAGTCCTAGATAGTAGGAAACTGATCCCTTATCCTTTTAGGTCCCCTTGAGGCTTATCTATAAAGATTTATATCCTTATCAAGACTCTTCTCAACAGCTGATTTTTCCCTTATTAATTAATTACGAAATTAATTAATAATCAGGGCTTTTGGGCCTTTTTTATTCCATCAGGCCTGATCTGGTCTATCAGGCTTAACCTTTCTGGTCTGAATATCATACATCTTCTTATTGGGTCCAGCAGCCCATTATTAATAAAATCAGGATTTATTTATCCCTATCACCGGTAAAGCGAACGTTGTAGAGGACACGTTGAGTCGGAAGGAAAAGTTAAATATGTTATCAGTACCCGAAGAAATATATAAGGAATTTCAGAAACTGGAATTGGAGATTAGGGTTTGCGAGCCTGATGAAGCGAAAATGTATAGTATGACTTTTCAGCCGGAGTTGTTAGAGAAGATAAGGAAGTGTCAAGAAGAGGTAATGGATCAGGATATAAATCATTTGGTAGGTGAAGAATTGTGCATGCAAAAGGACGATCAAGGTATTCTTAGGTTTTCTTCTAGAATTTGGATTCCACCAGTGATGGAGTTGAAGAACAAAATTTTACAAGAAGCTCATAATTCAAGGTATTCAATCCATCCAGGAAGTACCAAAATGTACAGAGATTTAAAGGAAAATTATTGGTGGCCAGATATGAAGAGGGAAATTGCGGAATGGGTTAGCAAATGTTATACATGTCAAAGAGTTAAAGTAGAGCATCAGAGACCAAGTGGATTGCTACAGCCATTGGAGATTCCAGAGTTGAAGTGGGAGCATATTGCCACGGATTTCATAGTTGGATTACCAAGGACAAAAGCTAATCATGATGCCATTTGGGTTATAGGTGATAGACTTACCAAGTCAGCTCATTTTCTGCCTATAAATGAAAGATTTTCACTCGACAAGTTAGTCCATATGTACTTGAAAGAAATTGTAGTTCGTCATGAAGTTCCTGTATCCATCGTATCTGATCGAGATCCAAGATTTAATTCAAGATTTTGGAAGAGTTTTCAAGAATGTCTGGGAACGAGACTGAATATGAGTACGGCCTACCATCCACAAACAGACGGCCAGAGTGAAAGAACGATCCAGACAATCGAAGACATGTTACGTGTTTGTGCTATTGATTTCAAAGGAAGTTAGGACGAGCATTTAACCCTCATAGAATTTGCTTTCAACAACAGTTATCACGCCAGTATTGGGATACCAGCCTATGAAGCTCTTTACGGACGTAAATGTAGATCTCCAGTGTATTGGGACGAAGTAGGATAACGCAAAATACTTGGACCTGAATTAGTACAGCAGACAAAGGAAGTTGTTGAACTTATCCAGAAGAGATTGATAGCAGCACAAGACCGTCAAAGGAAGTATGCAAATTAATCAAGAAAATATATAGAATTCGAAGAAGGAAGTTTGGTATTGCTGAAAGTATCACCGTGGAAGGGATTAACGAGATATGGAAAGAAAGGAAAACTGAGCCCAAGATACATTGGACCTTTTGAGATTTTAAAGCGCGTCGGCAAAGTAGCTTACCAGTTGGCGTTACCTCCGCACATGGAGCACATTCACAATATTTTTCACGTATCGATGCTTAAGAAGTATAATCCAGACTCTAGGCATGTAATAGAATATGAGCCAATAGAGCTTCAGGCAGACTTGTCATATGTAGAGAGTCCGATAGAAATTCTAGAGGAAAGAGAGAAAGTATTGAGAAATAAAGTGGTAAAGCTAGTAAGAGTATTGTGGAGAAACCCAAAGGTTGAAGAGTCAACCTGGGAGTTAGAAAGTGATATGAGAGCAAAGTACCGTCATTTGTTTTCTTAGGAGATTATGAGGACAGAATCCTTTTAAGAGGGGGAAGGATGTAATATTCGGGATATATCGTGTAATTATTTTTGCTGATAAATAATTATTATGTATGTTCAGTATCTATTCTGTGAATTATTTGTTAAGTGTTATATGTGTTTGGATGTTTAAAAATAATATTAATTGAGTATTTTAATTTTTATATATCCAAAATAAAATATAAATAATTGTCATATCTTCCTATTTATTTTTATGTTTATTTATGATTTTATAGGAAATATATGGATTTTATAAAATCTTTTTTCGAGTATTTAAAAACTATTTTATACAATCGGGAACCAACCGACGTCATCTGTTTTTACGTTTTTATAACCCGAAACTCTTCCGAGAACTCCTTTCTAACATAATTGCAATATTCCGAGCATTTTCCATGTTTCAACTTTTTCGATCCGGCGTACGGTTTGTCCTGTGCGGGTCCTGGCACAACATTTTCGATACATTATTCGTTTTGGTAAATCAATAAAACTCGTATTTTTGATAAACGTGATCTTTTTATTAAACTATCACAATTATCACCTCGTAATATGTGTAACCAGGCGCTGAGACCAAGACCGCAGTATAAATTGTTCTGGTTTGGATAATTATCCGGAAAACCGTTACCGTTTGGATCAGTTTTTATTAATAAACGTACCATTTTGTATCCGGAATGATCCAACGGGATACTAATTTTCCGTAATTATAAATAGCCTTTACCGTATTTTATTTCGTACCGAAAATTATTTGCAGACAGTATATAATTTTCCAGAGAAAATTCATATATTCATAAACCTTTCGAAGAATCAAACAGCAGTTTGAAGGTGTTAGTGATCTCTGCTTTCAAAGCTTGAGTAATCAAAATGAAGGTCTCACAGTGTTCTATCAGTTTTTTCAAGTTTCAGAACTGCAGAAATCAAGGTTTATTTTCTATATTTTTATTTATTTTCAAATTATTTTGATTAAAAATATGAATTTTTGTTCGGATGATTGTTTGAATGATTTAATGATTGCATGTTGTAGAGCTTGTTTTCCTGATGATTTTGATATATTATATGACTGATTTGGAGTTCAATAACATGTTCAAAATTGAGTTTGATTTTAGAATTTTGAAATTAGGGTTTATAATTCGTTTGAATGTTCTTAATTGAATTTGGGGGTTTCTTATTTCGGGATGACCAGATGTTCTAGAGGGGTGGGTTGTGTTCCTTATGAAATTTGCAATCGAATCGTATAAGTCTTGCTAATCGACGAGGTCTGTAGAGGAGGGAGTTGTGATTTTAAAGTTACGTCGAGTTCGCCGGAAACCGGCGAACTTCCCGGCCAACTCAGGGATTGTTAGTATGAATTGATGGCATGGTTGTGTTCCTGGTGTTGTGTAGATGTGATCAGGAGGTTGTGGTGGCCTGAGCATCCCTGGATCGATTTCTCCGGCGAAATAGGGTGTTTTCCGACGACTCTGTGTTTAGTACCTGGACCTTTGGGTTTCCAGAGTTTGCAAGAATAGGATTCCTGTTTTAAAAATGTTTAAAAATCATATTCTCCATTTATTTTAATTATAAAAAATTCGTTTTTAATTTCTGAAAATTTCAAAAATTATTATTTTAATTCCAAAAATTATTTTTAATTCGAAAATAAATCTGAATTAATTAGTTAATTAATTTTAGTTAATAATTAATTGATTAATTAGTCAATTAATTCTAAAATTAATTGATTAATTGATTTAATTAATTATTAATTGATTTTAATTAATTACATAATTAGATTTAATTATTTAAAAATGATTTAAAAATTCCAAAAAATAGTTTCGAGCTTTAAAATATTATTTTAAATTGTTTCCAAGGCTCGATAATTATTATAACATTGTTTTGAAGCCAGATTTGACCAACCGAACCCTGTTTGTTACTTTAAAACTGATCCAACGACCCGTTTTAATTCCGAAAAATGTTTTAAAAATCATTTTAAATACCCGAAAGCCTGTTTATGACCCGAGACTCCTTTATAAATGATATATCATTGATTGCTTGGCGTGTTATGTTCTATATGTGACTTATTGGTTGACTGTCGGTCTATATGTTCGGTGTTTACTTGTTTATAGCGTAACTTTCAATCCGTTAATCGGATTTGGGTAAAATGAAGAGTAGATAGAAGTGTATGTCGAATAGAATCGTATGAGTTGAGTATTGATAGATACTTATGTTATGTGAGCAGAAGAGGCAAGGCTTAGAAAAGGGAAGCAGATAGTCGAGGAGTAGACGATTGTAATTGGAAGTTAGTGTAGTATAGCAAGCTAGTACCAGGCAAGTGTTCTGAACTTTCTCGAGATATATTGTAGTTGATTGATAGTCCTGTTTTATATTGCAAGTTCTTTGAAGCACTGAACCCTAAACCCTGATTCCAGTTATTGATCTTGATCCGTAAACCTTATTCTTTCTAAACCATTGATTGTTGTATACCCAAATACAAACCACAAATATACGATACTACTCTACAAATACATACAAACTAAATACCAAACACTGAACCGAATTACTTACATATTCTAACCATTGTACCTTATGCTTTGAAAGACCAAATCCTTGAAACCTTGAAATGTTGATTCCTTTGTTTTCCAATTCTTCCATTACCTAACAGCCAAGCTTTGAAATTGCCATATTGATCCTTTGTGAAGGTTGAAACCATTTCATTATCGAACATCCAATGTTGTTTATGATTCTGTTTATTGCTTTACATTGTTTATTCTGTTATTATGTTAGAATTGGATGGTTTTATAAAATTGTGGACCGGATTCGTGGTCAGACCATATAAATGGTCAAGTTAGGCCAATGTGTGCCTTGGATCCAGTAGTTAGAGCAGTGTTGTGTGCTTTGCTCGGGGTTAGTACGTGACTCATCAGCAGCCTAACCTTGGTTTTTTATAATAAAAATATAATATCCAATTCTAAATCATAATCCATTGTTCACTTGATATCATAACCCTTTTCACTTGATGATCATTATTCTCAGTTTTGTCATTGTGACTTGTTGAGCTAGTTAGCTCATTTGTGCGATGTTATTTATGTTCTTTTCCAGTTAAGAAGGAACCGGTTGGTAGCGAGGATTCCCAGTCCAGCGCTAGAGCTAGGGGTTCAGGTTGATCGAGTTAAGCTAGTAGGCATCTTTTGAGATAATTTAAGTTTGTAAAAGTTTGTAATAATGCTTAATACTCAGTTCTGAGTTTGAATAGTTGGGATTTGGATGTTTGTAATATAAAGTGTGTGTATGGCTTGTGTGCATACTTTAACCTGTTGCGGTCCGTGGTAGTTGGTAAGTAGGGTCACTGTATATTATTATTATTATCTTTATTATTGTTATAAGAAGGTTTTAAATAAGGTGTGTGTGTGGACCCCAAACTTCTGACCCGGGTTTGGAGGGCGCCACACATACCATGCTCTTGGAACTTGCTTAAGGCCATAAAGTGCTTTGTCAAGCCTATAGACATGATTGGGAAATTTAGGATCTATAAAGCCTAGAGGTTGTTCAACATATACCTCTTCTTCCAATTCTCCATTGAGAAAAGCACTTTTCACTTCCATTTGAAAGACTTTAAACTTCTTGTGATCAACATAAGCCAAAAAGATCCTTATGGCTTCTAATCTAGCAACTGGTGCAAATGTTTCATCATAATCAATACCTACCTGTTGAGAGTAGCCTTTAGCAACCATTCTTGCTTTATTCCTTGTAATTATGCCATCACTGTCAGTTTTGTTTCTGAAGACCCATTTTGTACCAACAACTGATCTGTTCTTTGGTCTTGGCACTAGGGTCTAGACTTTATTACTTTCAAATTCATTTAACTCTTCCTGCATTGCTTGCACCCAATCAGCGTCTTGAAGAGCTTCTTCCACTTTCTTTGGTTCAATCTGAGATAGAAAGGAATGATAGAGACATTCATTTGAAGTGGCAGTTCTAGTTCTAACACCTGCTTCAGGATCTCCAATGATTAAATCAGGTGTGTGTGCTTTAGTCCACTTCCTTGCAGATGGAAGTTGATCTCTAGAACTGGATCCTCCCCCATGATCCATGCTGTTTCCATCAGCATCTTCTGATGCTCCCCCTGTAGTTATGCTCTCTTAGACTTCAGAATTTGAATTTGATTTCAGGAGGTGAAGAATCAGAGCTTCCAGAAATATCAGAATTTGGATCACCAGAACTAGATGAATCAGAACTTGAAGAGCCAGTGACAGGTTCTGATGCTTCTCGAGAGTCTTGATATGTGGTAGGTTCTTCAGCTTGCTTCCCCTGGACAAGTGCATTTTCCTTTGGAGTTGTTACCACAGTTTCAACGACATCAGAACTTAATCCATCAGAACTTACAGGATCAGGATTTAAGTCATCAGAATTTCTAGAATCAGAATTTAAATCTTGATTCTCAAATATCAGCTGATCATGATCATCGAAATCTTCAACTCCAGTAATCTTCTTATTATCAAAAGAGACATTGAAAGATTCCATGATAACTCCTGTTCTTAAATTGTAGACCCTGAAGGCTTTTATGGAAAGTGGATATCCAACAAAAATTCCTTCATCAGCTTTTAGATCAAATTTTGACAGCTGCTCAGGATGAGTCTTAAGAACAAAACACTTGCAACCAAATACATGAAAGTATTTTAGATTTGGCTTCTTTTTCTTCACCATCTCATATGGTGTTTTTCCATGCTTGTTTATTAGTGTAACATTTTGTGTAAAACAAGCAATCTGCACAGCTTCAGCCCAAAAATAGGTTGGTAGCTTTGCTTCATCAAGCATTGTTCGTGCAGCTTCAATGAGAGTCATGTTCTTTCTTTCTACAATTCCATTTGGCAGTGGAGTTCCAGGTACAGAAAATTCCTGTTTGATTCCATGATCTTTGCAGAACTCTTCCATGATTGAATTCTTGAACTCAGTTCCATTATCACTCCTTATTATTTTAACAGAATCTTTGATCAATTTATCCAGCTGTCTGATATGATCAGTTAGAGTAGATGCAGTTTCAGACTTCTTGTGCAAGAAATACATCCAAGTGTATCTTGTGAAATCATCCACTATAACCATATCATATTTCTTCTTTACAATAGACATGACATAGACTAGACCAAATAGATCAACATGCAGTAGGTGATAAGGCTCAAGAATTGATGACTCAGTTTTGCTCTTGAAAGAAGATTTTCTTTGTTTTGCCTTCTGACATGAATCACAAAGGCCATCAGGAGCAAATACTATTTTTGGCAGTCCTCTCACAAGATCTTTCTTTACAAGTTCATTTATATTGTTGAAATTTAAATGAGAGGGTTTCTTGTGCCAATTCTAGCTTTCTTCAATTGATGCTTTACTCAATAGATAGATTGCAGAACCATCAGTATTTGTTGAAATTCTGGCTTCATAAATATTACCATGCCTGTAACCTTTCAGAACCACTTTGCCTGTACAATTACTTATAACTTCACAGTGTTCTTCAAAGAAATCCATATGATAACCTCTATCACAGATTTGACTTATACTCAACAGATTGTGTTTAAGTCCTAAGACAAGAGCTACTGATTCAATGATGACATTCCCAAGATTGATCTTGCCATATCCCAGAGTTTTTTAAATGTTGCCATCTCCATAAGAAACTCCTGGGCCAGCTTTCTCCAAAAAATCTGATAGCAGGGCTTTATTTCCAGTCATATGTCCTGAACATCTATTGTCTAGAACTAGGATGTTCTTCCTGCTGCCCTGCAATCACAAATACCCCTAATGGTTAGTTTTAAGGACCCATACTTGCTTGGATCCTTTGGCCTTTTTAAGTTTGTTAACATTTACAGCGGATTTATCATCAGAGTTTATGCTAACATTTTTCTTATCAGTATTAACAGTATCAGACTTTACATCATACTTTACACTAGAAAGAATTAAAGAAACTTTGTTTAAAGAAGGTTTTATCTGATAATAATCATAGTACAAACTATGATATTCCTTACAAGTATAAATGGAATGCCATATACTACCACAATGAAAACAAGGATTTTGTGGCTTAAACCAAACAGACTGACTCTTAACTCCTGACTTAGAAGGTAAGGAGTTTATATTCTTATTCTTCCTGTAAAAAGAAGCCAGATGGTTAGAGTTTCCACAGTTATAGCATTTCTTTCTAGGAGCATTAGGAACAGGCATATAATTATTACTTTTATTCACACCTTCCTTTCCATTCCTATTTTTCCTAGCTACCTTTACCTTGTTTACACTGGTAATCTCTTTCAGCTTATGTTTAAGCTGTTTCTTTGTCATTAAGCCTATGTTTACTTCAGTTGGTTTATCTTGTTCTAATTTGTCAGAAGTTGACTCTGCTATCACTTCTGTCTCAATATCTTTCATCTTTTCAGAATTAGACTTAACAATTTTAGCTACAAATTTAACAGGATTTACCTTTGGCTTAGTAGTCTGTTTAACAATAATTGGCTTAACTTGTTCAGTTCCTTTTTCACTTTTCTCATCTCCATAACCTAAGCCCTCTTTCCAGTTCCCACTACTTAGTATATCCTGAGTTGTTCTGCCAGAGTTAGTCCAACTCCTGATAATCTCTCTCTCCTTTTCTAACTCAGCTTTTAGAGATTTATTCATTTTTAGCACTTCATCACTAACATAGAAAGCATCATCCCTATCCTTCTGAGTTTGATGGAACATAACTAACTCTTTTTCTAAATAATCATTCCTCTTTTTAAAAGCAAGATTTTCAGAAGTTAATCTTTCATATGTTAAAGTTTGATCTCTATAGCTAATAAACATGGCTTTAAGATATAATCTCAACTTAGTAATATCATCAGTATGAAAGGCATAAGTTGTTTGAGGTACCTTTAAGTCAGCAACATCAGAACTGCTATCAGTATTTGCCATCAAGGCATAGTTCTCCTCATCTTCAGAATCTGAAGTATCTGTCCAGCTTTTCTTCTTTGTGATCAGAGCCTTGCCTTTATCACTCTTTCCTTTCTTGCAGTCAGGAGATATGTGGCCTTTCTCACCACAATTGTAGCATTTGACATTTGAGTAATCTCCTCTATCAGACTTTCCTCCTTTGCCTTCAGATTTTCTGAAGCCCTTCTTATCAGAACTTCTACCTTTCCTGGAAAACTTCTTTCCCCTTCTGAATTTCCTGTAGGCTATCTTTGTGATACCCTTCACCATAAGAGCACACAGCTTCATCATCTCTTCATCAGCATCTACTTTAGGTAGACTTTCAGTTTCTGAATCATCATCATCAGAATTGATGATTCTGAATCAGTCTTTATGATGAGAGCCTTTCCTTTTCCTTTCTTTGAGACAACCTATTTGGGGGATCCCTCCTCAGCATTAAGAGCAACTGTTCTTGACTTTTTCCCATGTCTCTTGCTTTTTTGATTCATCTCAAGTTCATAAGTCTTGAGCATTCCATAAATTTCATCAAGAGTAGTTTCATCAAGAGCATAGTTGTCTCTTATAATAGTAGCTTTCAAATCCCAACTTTCAGGAAGAGCTAAAAGGAATTTTAGATTTGAATCTTCAATGTCATATTCCGTGTCCACCAGTGACAGATCATTCAAGAGTTTGACAAACCTGTCATACAAATCAGTTAATGACTCATCACTTTTTGAGTCAAAGTGCTCATACTCTTGAGTGAGTATAGTCCTCCTGTTTTTCTTGATTGCATCAGTTCCCTGACACCTTATCTCCAAAGCATCCCATATCTCCTTTGCAGTCTTGCATTAAATTACCCAATTTGACATGACATTATCAATGGCACTATGCAGCAAATGCCTTACCTTTACATCCTTGGCAATAGATGAGATATCTTCAGCTGTGTATTCACTTTTCTCCTTTGGTATGGTCTTTGCTGGCTGATCTGCAACTACAACAGAGAGCTTGGTTGGCTTATGCGGTCCTTCATAAATTCTGTCAAGGTATTCTGGATCTGTAGCTTCCAGAAACATAGCCATCTTCACTTTCCATATGAGATACTCAGAAGGTCTCAGCATGGGAACCCTGATAGTCTTATATCGACTATGGGTTTGAGTCTTTGGAGTTTCTTCAGTTTTGGCGGGCTTGGTTGGATTTTCTGCTTCTTCAGACATGATTGTTTTGGATCTTTACTGTATGTGTGTTAACAGATAGGCTCTGATACCACTTATTCGGTTACACAACACTGTAGAAGGGGGTTGAATACAGTGTAGAATACAATCAAATCAATTTAAAGCACAAGTAACAGAAAACAGATGTATTCGATATAATAAACTCTGTTACAATGGAACTGTTCTCTCTCAGTGATGAACAAATATCACGAGAGCTGCTAGGTTACAATTTATGATCTTCTCGATGATCGTAACTCTTATAGAGTAAACCTATGTATGTGTTTATATAGACACACATTTACAAGATAACTTCTAATTGATATGGAATAATTCCGTCTCCCAAAATATATCAATCAGATTTCTTATATAATTATTTTAGTCCTCTAACTCTTTCCATGCATATCTTCTTTTTGTATTAGTCTCGATCTTCTTTCCTGTAAATCAGCTTCCTTCCTTAACTGTTAGTCCTCCAGTACTTAAGTTCTGATATCCATCTTCTGATATTATCTTATGATAATCTAAGTCCTGATATCCTTAAATCCTGACTTTAAGTAAATCCTGATTCCAGTAAGAACTGATATTTCCTGTTAGTTAAGATCTGAAAACTAAACATGAAACATATTAGACATGACATCTCAAATATATCCAACATTTTATTAGCTTGAATAAATTGTGTTGGATTATGTGTTGTGCAAGACATGCCTTAACATAAAAAAACTAAGTCATGTTGACAATTCTAAGTATTAGTTGACTTGTAACAATTTGTGTAATCTGTAAATTTGTTCCTAGAGTCTGTAAAAAATTATTAAAAGATTATATTAAACTAAGGAATAAAGCTTTGGAAGAAGATCATGCACGATCATGCCTCAGACTGAAGATATATAGCTTGAAGAAGAATAATGTTGTAGATTGAAAAATGTTCTAAATCAAATGTCGAGAAGTCACATATCAAGGAATATCAATAAGTCATATTGAGAACTGTTCAATCCTATAGAGAAGTCATGTCGAGAACTGTTCAAGCCTATAGAGAAGTCATATAGAGAAGGAAGTTATAGAGAAGACTCTACAAGCTACAGAGATCTCTATAGCGAAGTCATATAGAGATATTGAGATATCGTCAAGTCAAATTCATATAGAGATGAGGAGATATCGACAAGTCAAATAAATGTAGAGATGTGGAGATATCGACAAGTCAAATACATGTAGAGATGTGGAGATATCGACAAGTTAAATGCATATAGAGATGTGGAGATATCGACAATGCTTTTTGTACTTAGAAGATCTCAATAACAGTTTCATTTACAGAATGCAATTATCATGGAGATTCCAAATTTCTAGTCAACAAACCATTTTATCATTAAAATGGAAAGTTTACAAATGCAGTTTAAAGAGTGCAAAGATCAAGAGTCAGGATGAATTGGACAAAGGATTTTAGCAGGTTTGAAAGATTGTCTGCAGATCTGTAGTGCTTAGAATAGAAGTGGACAAAAGAGCTTTAGAAATTGTGTTGGTCTATTTTAGTGAAATTCCTGTAAACTATGCATGTTGTTTTATAAAGTATGTCACACGTTCTTTGTCCAGGGTAACCAAACAATCTATATCTATTGAAAACTCTTTCAAGTAGAAGTTAAGTTCTTAATATTCAAGAACTTAGATTTGTAGCACAACACAGTTAATTTTGAATAAAGATCATGTGAGTTTTAATCATTATTTTCTCTGTTCTTTACAGTTAACTAATTATCACTACAAATATACTTTAGCTGTTAAGTTCACCAAACGTAAAACACCAAACTTGATTTACTAAAATTAACTTGAAAAAGTTAATTTTCACCCCCATGTGTGCATTTCATACATAACAAGTGGTATCAGAGTAAAATCTGAAAGTAAACATATTAGATCTTTGAAGTATGAATGCAAAAAAGCTTAGTAGTATCAAGATTATTATCTTTAGCAAAGGGAACTACACACCGTGGAAGAAAAAAAATGATGTTGTTCATCAAGATGGCTCATCCACTGTACCCTGAGATTCTAAGGCATGGATCCTTTATACCTACAGTGAGGGTACCTGAAGCAACTCCAGATGATGTTATTATTCCGGCTCAGTATGTACCAAAAGAATCGGCTAAATACACTGAGACAGAGAAAGAAAAAGTATCACTAGACAACAGCATGCAACTCATCCTGATTGAGTCTTTTGATAATATTATGTACAACAACATTATTAACTGTGAGACATCCAAGCAAATATGGGAAAAGATAAAGATTCTTTATGAATGTACAGAAGAAGTGAGGTCCAACCAAAGACAAATCTTGGTCTCACAATATGAGGGTTTCATGGCTAAACTAAAAAAAGGCATTACTGAAGTGTTTTTGAGATTCAATAAGCTGATAAATGACTTGAAGTTACATGAAAAATAGTCAAATACTATGAGACTGATGGAAAAATATGGCTTAACAAATCATCTAACTCATCTTTGTAAAAAGACTGTTAGTGAGTCAAATCATATGGCATGCAAATACAGTGAGTCACAAATTGATGATCTTAATTCTTTTTGTGATAAGTTTGATTGCATTCCCTGCAACAAGAAGGTCATGACTAGCTGCCATAAACTAAGTAAAGATCTAAAGAAATTAATCTTGGATCAAAGGTCAAGAATGAGAATGCTAATCAACCTAAAAAAATTTGATAACTCAAGCTCTACTCCTGGTAACTCTACAAAGAAGAAGAATATGTCCAATATAATTTGGGTGGCCAAAAACACTTGAAACTCATTATGTGCAGAGAAAAAAAATAAAGTCACATGGATCATTGATAGTGGCTATTCTAGACACATGACAGGTGATAGAGCCCTGCTATCACACTTTGAAGAGATGGTTGGTCCATTGGTGACCTTGAGAGATAACAACAAGGGATTCGTAACGGGATATGGCAATTTAATTTATAGAAATATTATCATTCAAGATGTATCACTGGTTGGAGGACTTGAGGTTAATCGTCTAAGTGTCAGTCAATTTACATATAGAGGATTTAAGGTGAATTTTGACAGAGAAGACTGCTCAATCTCAAATAAAAAGAATGGTGAAATTGCTCTCAACGGAGTAATAAAAGGAAGCCTGCTTGTTGTAGGCATGAATTCAAATGAAAAAGAGAAAGTGCATTGTTTCTACACCAAAGCATCATATGAACATTGATGGCTTTGGCACAAAAAGCTCTCTCGCCTAAACTTCGAAGCAATCAACACTCTTGTAGAAAGAGAATTGGTGAGAGACATGGATGCATTGGATTTTGTTCAAGATGGGGTATGTGATGTTTGTCAGAAAGGAAAGATGAAAAGATCAAGTCATAAAATTAAGACAATAAACTCTATAAGTGCTCCTCTACAGCTTATCCACATGGATTTGTTTGGTCTTGTGAATTTTATGTCCATTTCCAAGAAAAAAATAGGCATTAGTAATGGTGGATGACTACTCAAGGTATTCTTGAGTGGAATTAATACATTCTAAAGATGAGAATCCACACATTATCATTGAACACATAAAGAAGATTGAGAATTAAGCTGAAGATCACAACTCTGTAAAAAGATTGAGAAGTGACAATGAAACTGAATTCAGAAATATCATACTAAACATGTTCTGTAAAGACAAAGGCATCACTCAAGAGTATTCAACACCAAGAACACCTCAAAAAAATTATATGGTTGGAAGAAATTATAGAACTCTTGTTGAATCTGCAAGGACAAAGTTGAAGGATGCCAAGTTGCCAACCAGCTTTTGGGAAGAAGCTGTTAACACATCATATTATATTCAGAACAAATACTTGGTAAACAAGAGCATTGGAAAGTCACCTTACTCAATCATGTCTGGAAAGAAGTCTATAGTTAAACATCTTTATGTGTGTGAAAACAAATAATTTATGTTAAAGGACAAGTCATAGTATGTTGGGAAATTTGACTCTAAAGTGTTTGAAGCTATCTTTCTTGGTTACTCCTTGGAAGGGATTGCATACAAGTTCTATGTGCTAGAGCAAAGAAAAGTTATAGCGAGTGCACATGTAACTTTTGATGATGATAAGTACCCTGGATTGAACTGCATTGATGAAACTGAATGTTAGATATATTTGATAATGTCATGTGTAATATGATTTATGTTTAGTTTTCAGATCTTACATAACAGGACAAATCAGTACTTAACTGGAAATCAGCACTTATACTAAAGACATAACTTAAGATATCAGAACTTAAGTTATCAGAACTTAAGCTTCAGAAGATATTTATCAGGAGATAATATCAGGACTTAAGATGACTTTCAGATAAGGCAGGCGGCTGATTGAAAGGAAAGAAGATCGAGACTAAGACAAAAAGAATTGTGCATGAAGAAGGAATTCTATGAAGAATATAATACTTGGAAGAAAAGATAACTAGTTGATATATTTTAGGAAGTAGAATTATATTCCATATCAATTAGAAGATTATCTTGTAACTGTGTAGTACATAAACACAAGCATAGAGTTTACACTATAAGTATTATGATTATCAAAGTTATTATTCTTTGTAACTCTAGCAGCTCTCGTAATAATTTGTTCATCACTGAGAGAGGACAGTTCCATATTGTAACAGAGTTTATTGTGTTGAATAAAATCTGTTTTCTGTTACTTGAGTTCTTATATTCGATTTGATTATGCTAAACACTGTATTCAACCCCCTTCTACAGTGTGTGTGACCTAACAAGTGGTATCAGAGCCTTCTGTTAACACACAAACAGTTTAAGATCCAAAATCAATCATGTCGGAAGAAGAAACTCCAACCAAGCCCACCAAAACTGAAGATCCTCCAAAAACTGTAACTCATAGTCGATATGAGACTATAAGAGTTCCCATGTTGAAACCTTCTGAGTATTCCATATGGAAAGTGAATATGGCTATATTTCTGGAAGCTACAGATCCAGAATATCTCGACAGGATTTATGAAGGACCACATATGCCAACCAAACTCTCTGTGGAAGTTACAGGTCAGCCAACAAAGTCTGTACCAAAGGAGAAAAGTGATTACACTGCTGAAGATATCTCATCAATTGCAAAAGATGCAAAGGTAAGACACTTGCTGCATAGTGTTATAGATAATATCATGTCAAACAGGGTAATTAACTACAAGACTGCAAAAGAGATATGGGATGCTTTGGAAACAAGGTGTCAGGGAACTAATTCAATCAAGAAGAACATGAAGACAATACTCACTCAAGAGTATGAGCACTTTGACTCAAAGCCTGATGAGTCATTGACTGATTTATATGACAGATTTGTCAAACTCTTGAATGATTTGTCACTAGTTGACAAAGAGTATGATATTGAAGATTTAAATCTTAAGTTCCTGTTAGCTCTTCCTGAAAGATGGGATTTGAAGGCCACAATAATAAGAGACAACTATAATCTTGATGAAACAACTCTTGATGAAATTTATGGGATTTTCAAGACTCATGAACTTGAGATGGAACAAAGAAGCAAGAGAAATAGAAGAAAGTCAAGAACAATTGCCTTTGTGGCTGAGGAAGAAAGTCCCAAAGTAGTTACCTCAAGAAAAGGCAAGGAAAAAGCTCTCATCACAAAGTCTGATACCGAGTCATCAAGTTCTGATAGTGATGATGACTCAGAAACTGAAAGTATACCTGAGATGGACCATGATGAGGAGATGATAAAGCTGTGTGCTCTTATGGTGAAAGGGATCACAAAGATTGCATACAGAAAATTCAGGAGAGGAAAGAAGTTTTCCAGGAAAGGTGTAAGTTCTGAAAAAAAGGTTTCAGAAAATCTGAAGGCAAAGGAGGAAAGTCTGACAGAGGAGATTTTTTAAATGTTAAATGCTACAACTGTGGGAGAAAGGCCACATATCTCCAGATTGCAGGAAAGGGAAAGTGACAAAGGAAAGGCTCTTGTCACAAAGAAGAAAAGCTGGTCAGATGCTTCAGATTCTGAGGATGAGGAAAACTATGCCTTGATGGCAAATGCTGATAGCAATTCTGATACTGTTGACTTAAAGGTACCTCAAACTACTTATGCCTTTCATAATGATGATATTACTGAGTTGAGAAGATATCTTAAAACCATGTTCATAGTTATAAAGATCAAACTTTAACATGTGAAAGATTAACTTCTGAAAATCTTGCTTATAAAAAGAGGAATGATTATTTAGAAAAGGAGTTAGTCATGTTCCATCAAACTCAGAAAGATAGAGATGATGCCTTTTATGTTAGGGATGAAGTGTTAAAAATAAATGAATCTCTAAAAACTGAGTTAGAAAAGGAAAGAGATATTATCAGGACTTGGACTAACTCTGGTAAAGCAACTCAGGATATTCTTAGTAGTGGAAACTGGAAAGAGGGCTTAGGTTATGGAGATGATAAGAACAGTAAGGGAACTGTAGAAACTGAGCCTATAGTTGTTAAACAAAAACCAAAGGTAAATCCTGTTAAGTTTATAACTACAAAGTCCGATATTGATAAATCAGAAGTTAAGGAGAAAATAACTTCTGACAAACCTAAACAGGATAAGCCAATCGAAGTTAACATAGGCTTAATGACTAAGAAGCAGCTTAAGCATAAGCTAAAAGATGTTAAGAATGTAAACAAGGTAAAGCCACCTAGGAAAAATAGGAATGAAAAGGAAGGTGTGAACAAAAGTAACAGTTATAAGCCTGTTCCTAATGCTCCTAGTAAAACATGTCATAATTGTGGAAATTCTAACCATCTGGCTTCTTTTTGCAGGAGGAATAAGAATATAAACTCCTTACCTTCAAAATCAGGAGTTAAGAGTCAGTTTGTTAGATATAAGCCACAAAATCCTTATTTTCATTGTGGTAGTTTATGACATTCCATTTATACTTGTAAGGAATATCATAGTTTGTACTATGATTATTATCAAATAAAACCTTCTGTAAAGAAAGTTAGCATTGTTCCTTCTAGTATAAGTTCTGATGCAAAGTCTGATATTGCAAATTCTGATAAGAAAACTGTTAACATAAACTCTGTTGCTAAATCCGCTGCAAATGTTAACAAACTTAAAAAGGCCAAAGGATCCAAGCAAGTCTGGGTCCTTAAAACTAATCATTAGTGGTCTTTGTGATTGCAGGGCAACAAGAAGAACATCCTAGTTCTCGACAGTGGATGTTCAGGACATATGACTGGAAATAAAGCCCTGCTATCAGACTTTGTGGAGAAAGCTGGCCCCGGTGTTTCTTATGGAGATGGCAACATTGGAAAAACTCTGGGATATGGCAATATCAATCTTGGGAATGTCATCATTGAAAAAGTAGCTCTAGTCTCAGGACTTAAACACAATCTGCTGAGTATAAGTCAAATCTGTGACAGAGGTTATCATGTGGATTTATGAAGCCAAGCTTTCAACAAGTACTGATGGTTCTGCAATCTGTTGAGTAGAGCATCAATTGAAGAAAGCTGGGATTGGCACAAGAAACTCTCTCATTTAAATTTCAACAATATAAATGAACTAGTCAAGAAAGATCTTGTGAGAGGATTGCCAAAATCAGTATTTGCTCCTGATGGCCTTTGTGATTCATGTCAGAAGGCAAAACAAAGAAAATCTTCATTCAAGAGCAAGACTGAATCATCAATTCTTGAGCCTTATCACCTACTACATGTTGATCTATTTGGTCCAGTGAATGTCATGTCTATTGCAAAGAAGAAATATGCTATGGTCATAGTGGATGAGTTCACCGGATACACATGGATGTATTTATTGCACACAAAAAGTGAAACTGCATCTATCTTGATTGATCATGTCGAGAAACTGGAAAATTGGTCAAAGATTCTGTGAAGATCATAAGGAGTGATAATGGCACTGAGTTCAAAAATTTGATTATGGAAGAGTTCTGCAAAGACCATGGAATAAAGCAGGAATTTTCTGCTCCTGGAACTCCACAGCAAAATGGAGTTGTTGAAAGAAAGAATAGAACTCTTATTGAAGCTGCACGAACTATGCTTGATGAAGCAAAGTTGCCAACCTACTTTTGGGCTGAAGCTGTGCAGACTGCTTGTTTTACTCAGAATGCAACACTCATTAACAAGCATGGAAAAACACCATATGAGATGGTGAAGAAAAAGAAGCCAAATCTGAAGTATTTTCATGTATTTGGATGCAAGTGTTTTGTTCTTAAGACTCATCCCGAACAACTATCCAAATTTGATCTAAAAGCTGATGAAGGAATTTTTGTTGGATATCCACTTTCTACAAAAGCCTTCAGAGTCTACAATTTAAGAACAAGGGTTGCCATGGAATCTATCAATGTCTCTTTTGATGATAAGAAGATTACCGGACTTGAAGATTTCAATGATGATGATCAGCTGAGATTCAAAAATGAAATTTTAAATTCTGATTCTGTAAATCCTGATACTGCAAACTCTGATGGATTAAACTCTGATGTTATTGAAACTGTGGTGACTATGCCTAAGGAAAATGCACCTGTGCAGGGGGAGCATACTGAAGATCCAGCCACATCTCAAGAAGCATCAGAACCTACAACAGGCTCTTCAAGTTCTAATGGGCCCAGTTCTGATAATTCTGGAAACTCATGTTCTAATATTTCTGGAAACTCAAATAATGAAGGATCCAACTCAGAGAGCATAATTTCAGGGGGAACATCAGAAAATGTTAATGGAGACAGCATGGATCATGGGGGAGCATCCAGTTCTAAAGAAAACCTTCCATCTACAAGGAAGTGGACTAAAGCATATACACCTGACTTAATTATTGGAAATCCTGATGCAGGTGTCAGAACTAGAACAACTACATCAAATGAATGTCTTTATCATTCTTTTCTCTCTCAGACTGAACCAAAGAAAGTGGAAGAAGCTCTTCAAGATGGTGATTGGGTGCAAGCAATGCAGGAAGAGTTAAATGAATTTGAAAGAAATAAAGTCTGGACCCTAGTGCCAAGACCAAGGAACAGATCAGTTGTTGGTACAAAATGGGTGTTCAGAAATAAAACTGACAGTGAAGGCATAATTACAAGGAATAAAGCAAGGCTGGTTGCAAAAGGATAATCTCAACAGGAGGGAATTGATTATGATGAAACATTTGCACCAGTTGCTAGATTAGAAGCCATAAGAATATTTTTGGCTTATGCTGCTCACAAGAAGTTTAAAGTCTTTCAAATGGATGTGAAAAGTGCTTTTCTTAATGGAGAATTGGAAGAGGAAGTATATGTTGAACAACCTCCAGGCTTTGTAGATCCCAAATTTCCCAATCATGTCTACAGGCTTGATAAAGCACTTTATGTCCTTAAGCAAACTCCAAGAGCATAGTATGAGACATTATCTCAGTTTCTTCTGGAAAGTGGATTTAACAGAGGAACTATTGACAAAACACTGTCTACCTCAACCATGAAAATGACTTACTTTTGGTGCAAATATATGTTGATGATATCATTTTTGGTTCTACAAATGACAAACTTTGTAAGAGGTTTGCCAAACTGATGCAGTCAAGATATCAAATTAGTATGATGGGAGAACTTAACTATTTTCTAGGCCTTCAAGTCAAGTAGAATGAAGAAGGAATTTTTATTTGCCAATCTAAGTACACCAGAAATTTGTTGAAGAAATTTGGAATGCAGGATTTTTCAAGTGCATCCAATCCTATGGCCACTGCAACTAAGTTGGATAAGGATATTGGTAAATCAGTAGATATTACTGATTACAGAGGTATGATTGGCTCTCTACTCTATCTAACTGCAAGTAGACCTGATATCATGTATGCTACCTGTCTTTGTGCAAGATTTCAAGCAGATCCAAGAGAACCTCACTTAACAGCTGTGAAAAGAATTTTCAAGTATCTTAAAGGTACAACTGATCTAGGATTGTGGTATCCTAGAGAATCAGACTTTAAGCTAATAGGTTACTCAGATGCAGATTTTGCAGGATGCAAAATTGACAGGAAAAGCACAAGTGGAAGCTGCCAATTTCTTGGAGGCAGATTGGTTTCTTGCATAAATTCTGAGGACAAGTTCTGATGAAAGTTCTGATGATTAAGTTCTGATGAAACCATATTAGAATTTGGTGAAGAATTACAGGATGACACATTTACTTTTTGAGTAAAGGAGCCATATTCTGATGACTTTTAAATCCTGATAATAATCAAGTTTTGATGCTGACGTGACAGTATTTATTTACTTGGTTTATTTTTGATCATTACTTGAACGATAATATTTTTACAGAATATTGGTTAATGTGAGATAAAACAGTCATAATCATTGTGGGTTAGTGGTTAACGTGTATGTCCTGAAAAATGGAATGTGTACGGTAATTATTGCTCATTTTACGTACCCATTAACTCTCATTCTAACCGTTTACTGACTGTTCACATGGTGCCAGGTGTAAAGTGTATCCCATGCTTCAAAAATATGACTGTTGAGTGGAGAGAGTATATATATGAGAGATAAAAGATTTTCTAATCTTTTACTTACTTTTCTATTCTAAATCTCATTTACTTTCTCTCTCTCTCTCTCTCTCTCGTTTATTTTCTGAAGCTGTTTTAATCTCAGGACTTTTTACAAACACTTTGTAAACATTCTCTTATTCACTTAATTTCTTACAGAGATGACACCAAAAGGCATAATTTTTGATGGAGCTAAGTTTGTTCCTAATAACTTCTCCGATATTCTTAGCAAGTCAGAAGCCCCATCAGAACTTCACTTCATTCAGGACTTTCTTGCTAGTTCTGATATTGGGTACGCTCTGACCGCACCTGAAGCAGTCTCTGGTACTCAAGTACTGGAGTTCTGGATAAGCGGAGTATATGATGATGGTGGTGCTCAAGGGTCCCCAAGTATTATTTTTTCATCAGGGGAGGATGAGTATGTTGTGATATTGGCTACGGTCCGACAAGCACTGCAGCTGCCTGAGAACTGTGTTTATTCTACTGTTGAAGAGCCAGTTCTTCAAAACATGATGGCCAGTCTGGGGTATGAGAGGACATTGGCAAAGGTGGATCAGTTGAAGAGATCTTTCATAAGAAGGGAATGGAGTTTCTTCTTTAACTGCATAACCAAGGCTTTTGCAATCAAATGCTCCAATTTTGATGCAATACCCATATTCAGCCAACAAATCGGGTATGCTCTCATAAATCAAACTGATTTTGATTATGCAAGTGCTGTCTTAGGTTTCATTGGGGATAGAATGACAAAAGATAGAAATACTGTTTATTTTGCTAGATTCCGTCAGCTTATCTATAGTTTTTGTTGTGATAATAAGCCCCAATCTGCTAGTGAATTAATTTCATCATTCAGACTAGCTAAAAGAGCTTTTAATGACTTATTATCTACTAATAATAAGAAGGCCGTGTTAAGACCCCTCCTAGTTCCTTTATCTGTCAAATAAGCCTTAATAACCTATGATCCGGTTAAATATATTGAAGTATATCCTGATGTCCAACCATCAGAACCTCATCCATCAGCACCTACCACTTCTACATAAACACCTCAACCTTCTGATCCTACAGAGCAGCCTTCATCTTCCAAACCCAAGAGGACTAAGAAAGTACCTCAGACTCAACAGAAGAGAAGGAGATTTATTCTGCGAGATGACTCAGATGCTGAGGAACAGGTTCCTATCAGAACTTGTTATTGTAGAAGCTGAGAATGTTTCTTCTTAGAAAAATACTGTAACTAGGAGTTCTAGGCCCCTCAAAAGGCTTAGAAAATTAAATTCTGATGATAAAGCTCCTACAGTGTCTCCACCATTAGTGAAATTAAAGAAATAGAGAGCTCACAGGGATATAGTTGAGTCAGATTCAGATGTAGTGGAAGTAGCTAAGGAAGGGGATCGGGAATCTCTGATCTCAACACAACCAGTTGTTATTAAATTACTTCCTTCTGCACAAACAGAAACTTCACAACCAGAAACTGCTCAAGCTAAGATACCTACACCTTCTATGTCACCTATAGTTGATCCAGTACATACTGAAGAACCAGGTACAAGTGCTGAACTTGATATTCATAACCTGATTGTGCCTGAGGTTTTGTACTTGGAAGCTCCACCAATTCAACTCACTCCACCAACAACATCACTTTTGAATGTTGATCAGAACCTAGCTGCAGATCAGAATTTAGAGGAAAATGTTGAAGCCTGTATAGCCTCACATACTGCTATTTTATCAGAGGTTGCTGATACTGCAGGATCTACAAGTTCTGATGCTGCTAATGAAGAAATTACTGGTGAAGCTGCTGGTAATTTAGATGCTGATACAGCTGGTCCATCAGGACATGCACCTTAACAAACTATTCATAAAGCTGAATTAGTCAAGAAGTTTGTTACAAGGGAAGCACCAGTACCTTGGAGTGAGAATCCTAGAGGAAAGGAGTGAACTAAAGAATGGAACTCAGTTAGTTTTGTTCCTTCTGAAAAGATTCTTGCTGAGCATCTTGCAAAAGCTGATGAAATGCTGATAAATGATGATTTCAAGGCACAACTGAGAGTTACTGCATTGAGTACAAGGCACCTTCAAGGTCAACACTCAATAACTCATGACAAGGTGAACAAAATTCAGGAAGCTCTAATCCAGCAAGATATGAATGTGAAACTTGAAAAGAACAGATTTTTTAAGCCAGCCTTTGACATAATTGCCTACACTGAGAAAACTCAGGAGAAGCAACAAGCTCAAATTAAAGAAATTCTGCAGAATCAGGCTTCTCACCAAAGTCAACTTAATGAGATCCAATCCTCAGTGGAATTGCTTGTCTCTCTTCTATTACCTGCTGATGCCAAAAAGGGGGAGAAAGTGATTAAGTCCAAATGCAAATCTATTCAGACACTGAAAGGAAAGGATGATGGAAATGATGACCAGGGAAACTCTAATAAGGGTAGAGGTCAAGGTCAAGGCAAAGGACTTTCGTCAAGTAAAGCTAGAATTACAAGTCAAGGAACAAGTTCTGATACTGGGAGAAGAATAAGTTCTGCACTGGTAAAAGGATAAGTTCTGGTGGATATCTAGAACTTGATGAAGAAATTTCAAAGCAATTATTTCTTAAAGAAATTCCAGGAATGGACTTTGAGAGTCTAAAGGAAGAAGAAGCTAGACTCAAAACAGAAGGTGTCAAGATAAAATCTGAAGCTTCTGTTGTTGAAAAGAAATTTCCAAAACCTAAGGGTATTGTGATAAAGGAAAGAACAAGTTCTGAGGCAACCAAGGCCAAATCACAAAGGGAAATTGATCCAAGGTCCAAGGGCAAAGAAAAAGTTGATGAACCTGTAAAGGTTTATATGCCAGTCATGGATGAAGAAATAATTGATGATGAAGCAGATGCTAATCTTACTCTGATGCATAAGAAGATTTTTCAAACAACCTCTGACATGGCTCATGTTGTTCAGAGTCAAGATTTAGTAAGTTCTGATATAACAGTGAAGCAAGCAACCTCTGACATAGCTCAAGTTGGCTTGATATCAGAAGATAAGGAAAAGGAAACCTCTGACATTGCTCATGTTAAACCTTCAAAGATACTCCTACCAGGATTCACCAAAGCTAAACAGGCTCAACTTTTGAAGACTGCAACAAGTGGTTTTGAAGCAAGAGTTGTTACAGGAAAGGAAGCAAGAGATAAATCTGGGTTGGGTAGTTCTGATGAAAGAAGAGTACATAACACTACTAATGATCCAACTTCCTTAAGTGAACCAGGTGTTGGAGCAACTCCTGAAAGATTGAATCGACTTGAATCTGTATAAATGGTTTACCATACCTTCTTGAAAGAACATATCTTGTTATATTTTATGACAGATGGAGGGTATACCAGATTAAGAAAAATGCTATACCACTGAAGTATTTTGAAGAACTGGAACATGTTCTATTCCTACTTCAAGTGAAAGACAGATTAACAGATAGTGCTGCAGGGTATTTAAAGTCTCAAATTCAAAGACAGAAGAAGCTTTATTCTGTAAAGTCTGACAGCACATACTGTCCCAAGTACAGAGATCACAAGGGTGATATTGTCGATATGAAGCCTAACTCTGCTAGGATTATAACTACTTTTCTGGGTTATAAGGCTGTGGAATTCAATCTAGAGTCTAACAAGGCATATCTGATTAGACTAGATCAGGAGATAAGAAAATCTAAGATAAATGATCTTAGAGCAGCTATTTTTCAAACTGGAGAAGATACAGCTGAATTGATAAATGCTAAAAGGAGGATGGTCAATGAACTTGAATATGCAGAGAGATGTTTGTTGAAGAACTATGTCAGGACAACTCCTGATATCAAAGAGATCAGAAGAAATTGAAAATTGAAGCCAAGTCAAAGATCTACAACTACTTAAATTCTGAAGTTTATACAGATTGAAGCGGTTATCAAAAGTTAAAGTTGGTAAAGCTGAAAGGACTGTAAGTTGTAGTTATCTAGTCAAATTTTCATGCATTTATACTTAATTTTTTTGATATTATCAAATATCTGTTGAACTTGTATATTATGCTAATTTACAAGTTGGGGGAGATTGTTAGATATATTTGATAATATCATGTGTAATATGATTTGTGTTTAGTTTTCAGATCTTACATAACAGGACAAATCAGTACTTAACTGGAAATCAACACTTATACTAAAGACAGAACTTAAGATATCAGAACTTAAGTTATCATAACTTAAGGTTCAGAAGATATTTATCAGAAGATAATATCAGGACTTAAGATGCCTTTTAGATAAGGCAGGCGGCTGATTAAAAGGAAAGAAGATCGAGACTAAGACAGATTGAATTGTGCATGAAGAAGGAATTCTACGAAAAAATAGAATACTTGGAAGAAAATATAACTAGTTGATATATTTTAGGAAGCAGAATTATATTCCATATCAATTATAAGATTATCTTGTAACTGTGTAGTATATAAACCCATGCACAGAGTTTACACTATAAGTGTTACGATTATCGAAGTTATTATTCTTTGTAACTCTAGCAGCTCTCGTGATAATTTGTTCATCACTGAGAGAGGACAGTTCCATATTGTAACAGAGTTTATTATGTTGAATAAAATATGTTTTCTGTTACTTGAGTTCTTATATTCGATTTAATTGTGCTAAACACTGTATTCAACCCCCTTCTAAGTGTGTGTGACCTAACAGTGAAACTGAAACCTTGAATTTTGAAAATCTTAACCTTGACGGTGATTCTGAAAGTGATGATGGAAATAATGCAAACAATGAAGAAGAATAAATTAGTGAGCCAGTAAATCCCTCAAATGAAGATCCATCTCAAGTAAGAAACTCACCTAAATTTGATAACACAAACTGAGGGGGAGAAATAGATGATAGTTCTGCAAGTCATGCCATGTATGAAGAAAATGAGGACACTTCCAGTCATCAAAATCATCACACTAAGAAATGGGATAAGAGTCATATTATAGAAAATATTATTGGTGACCCCAATGCTGGTGTGAAGACTAGAAGTGCTACTGCAAATGAATGTCTATATGGTTGATTTCTCTCTCGAACTGAGCCTAAGAAAAATGAGAAAGCCTTACTTGATCCTGATTGGGTAACTATTATACAAGAAGAATTGAATCAGTTTGAGAGGAATAAAGTATGAAGTTAGTTCATGCACTAAAAAATAGAAGTGTTATTGAAACAAAGTGGGAGTACAGGAACAAGATGCATGAATATGGTATTGTTACTAGAAACAAGGTAAGGCTGGTTGCTAAAAGCTACTCATAAGAGGAAGAAATTGACTATGATGAAACTTGTACTCCAGTTGCAGGATTTGAAGTAACCATAAATTTCCTTGTATTTACTACACACTCAAACTTTAAGGTGTATCAAATGGATGTGAAATGTGCATTCCTCAATGGTAAATTGGAAGAAGAAGTCTATGTGTAAAATCCTCCTGGGTTTGAATATCCAGAATTTCCAAACTTTATCTACAAATTTCTAAAATCTCTATATGGATTAAAAATGGCACCTAGAGCATGGCATGACACTTTGTCAGTATTCTTGATCAAGAATGGATTCTCAAGAGGGACAACTGATAAAACACTCTTTTTTAAACAATATGGTAATGATATTATCCTAGTTCAAATTATATGTATGATATCATTTTCTGTTCTAATAATGAGAAGATTTATTAGATATATTTGAGATGTCATGTCTAATATGTTTCATGTTTAGTTTTCAGATCTTGACTAACGGGAAATATCAGGACTTACTGGAATCAGTACTTACTAGAAGTCTGAACATAATATCAGGACTTAAGGTCATATCAGAACTTAAGTGCGGGAGGACTTACAGTTAAGAAAGGAAGCTGATTTGCAGTAGAAGATCGAGACTAAAAAAAGGAAGATATGCATGGAAAGAGTTAGAGGACTGAAAGACTTGTAGAAGATATCTGATTGATATATTTTAGGAGATAAAATTATATTCCATATCAATTAGAAGTTATCTTGTAACTGTGTAGTATATAAACACAGGCTTAGGGTTTACACTATATGTGTTATCATTATCGAGATATATTATTCATTGTAACCTAGCAGCTCTTAGTGATATTTGTTCATCACTGAGAGAGAACAGTTCCATTGTAACAAAATTTATTATATTGAATATATTTGTTTACTGTTACTTGTGTTCAAAATCGATTTGATTGTAATAACACTGTATTCAACCCCCTTCTGCAGTGTTGTGTGACCTAACAAGTGGTATCAGAGCCTATCTGTTAACACACATACAGTAAAGATCCAAACAATCATGTCTGAAGAAGTACAAACTCCAACCAAACCCACCAAACCTGAAGAAACTAAAAACACCCAAACTCATAGTCGATATGAGACTATTAGAGTTCCCATACTGAGACCTTCTGAGTATCCTATTTCTGGAAGCTACAGATCTAAAATACCTTGATAGGATTAATGAAGGACCATATAAGCCTACCAAGTTCTCTGTTACAGTTGTAGATCAACTAGAAAAGACCATAACCAAGGATAAAAGTGAGTATACAGCTGAAGATATCTCATCTATTGCCAAGGATGCAAGGGTAAGGCATTTGCTGTATAGTGCCATTGATAATGTCATGTCAAACAGGGTAATTAATTGCAAGACTGCAAAGGAGAGGGATGCTTTCGAAACAAGGTGCCAGGTAACTGATGCAATCAAGAAGAACAGGAGGGCTATACTCACTCAAGAGTATGAGCACTTTGACTCAAAAGATGGTGAGTCATTAACTGAATTATATGACAGGTTTGTCAAACTTTTGAATGATCCGTCACTAGTGGACAAGGAATATGATCTTGAAGATTCAAATATGAAATTCCTTTTAGCTCTTCCTGAAAATTGGGATTTGAAGTCTACTACCATAAGAGACAACTATGCTCTTGATGAAACTACTCTTGATGAAATTTATGGTATGCTCAAGACTTATGAACTTGAGATGGATCAAAGGAGCAAGAGACATGGGAGAAAGTCAAGGATAGTTTCTCTTAAGGCTGAGGAGGAATCTCCTAAAGTTGTTGTCTCAAAGAAGGGCAAAGAAAAGGCTCTCATCATAAAGTCTGATTCAGAGTCATCATATTCTGATGATGATGATTCAGAAACTGAAAGCTTACCTAAAATGGATGATGATGTAGAGATGATGAAATTGTGTGCTTTTATGGTGAAGGGTATCACAAAGATAGCCTACAGGAAATTCAGAAAGGGAAAGAAGTTTTCCAGGAAAGGTGTAAGTGCTGATAAGAAAGGGTTCAGAAAGTCTGAAGGCAAAAGTACAAAGTCTGACAGAGGAGACAACTCAAATGTTAAATGCTACAATTGTGGTGAAAGAGGCCACATATCTCCTGACTGCAAGAAAGGAAAGAGTGACAAAGGCAAGGCACTTGTCACAAAGAAGAAAAGTTGGATTGACTCCCACCAATTCTTACTTATGGTGGCAATCTTGTTGAGAATCTCAGTTTTGGCAGTCCTGGTAAAGCCAGTGTCCCTTTTGATAGCTGAGTAGACTCTAACCAAGGTAGAATAGCCCTCACTTACAATTCTTTGAAGAGGCCAAGTCCTTTCCACATTTCCTTTATATTTGAACACTAGCCTTTCTGGTAGCTGTTTATAGGCACTTATTCCCCTTACTTCCTCCAGCTCATCCAGGAAGAGTTTAATATCTGTATGTTCTTTTATGTCACAAATGTGAACATAATCATCCTTTGAGGCTTGTGGCTTAGGCTTAGGTTTATATTTCTGAGTGAATTTACTTGAGGTTAGGGGTGGTGTTGATTTGGATTTTCTTTTCAGTTTCTTTGGTGGTGGAGAAGTAGTTAGGAAGGTAGGCAATTTGATGGTGTCCCAATCAATAGGTTCCTCTTTAGGGATGATTGTTTCACCATGAATATTTATACTGGGATCAGCCACAATAGGTTCAGGAATAAAAGGTAGTGGTTTAGATTTTGATTGGGTTTCCTCAGTGTCATCTTCACTTTTTCTTTTTGCCTTGACCTTCTTTCTGTTCCTTTTCTGCCATTCCTTTCTTTCCTCACTCCTTTCCTCCATACTTTCACCAACCATATTCCCCATATCCACATTTATGCTTTCAGTCTTGTCTCCTTCACTCTTGTCTTCAATTTTCCTTTTTTCGTCAATTTGACTTGACTCTAGCTGTTTTTCAAGCTTTGCTTGTGCTCTTTTGTCAGCCTTCAGCTTTTTAGCTTCTTCCTTTAGCCTTTTGGTCTCTTCCCTCTTGGCTATTGAGAATTTGGGATGTCCTTGCATCACACAGATGCTCTTTCCCTCTCTATAGATGATAGCCATATTCATTCTTTCCACTACATCCTTGGTCTCTTTGTGCTTTATGATGTTACTACCCAAAACTTTGTCTTCATCAGGCTTTGGAAGAGGAAAATCCACTTCTTTTAGTTGAGTAAAGCTTAGAGGGTTCTTTGTAGAGTCTTGTTGAATATAGTGGTTGGCTTGAGTACCATAGGCTTCAGGTTCCTGAAAGGGGTTTCTCCAACCTTATTCCTCCTTAATGGCTTGTGCTCCATTGTGATTGGCTCAACTTTTGTGCTATATTTCACAGATAAGGATTTTGTAGTTGAAGAGCTATAACGAACCGTGCATTCTTGAATTATTTAAAAATGTGATTATTATGGAAATTATTAAATAAATAAAATATGTGTGTTGGTTTTTACCGCTATGTGTTGTTTGATTATTATCCATATGTGATTTATAGTGTAACGGGTTGTCCGCGCGATTAATTATGGGATCATATTGAATTGTTTTCACTTTCAAAGGTAAATTTAGTGCAAATTTATTTGCATAAATATTGGAAATATTTTTAAAATTGTTTTTATGATTTTATAATTACAATAATTATTTTTAGGATTTTATAAAATTGAGAAATTAATATTTCATTAATTATTTATCGTTAAATGATTTTCTGAGTATGTTTAATGGTAAAATCCCTATTTAATTCTAAAATTCTTCAAAAATTATGAAACTCATATTTATTTAAGTTTGAAATATTCTGAGAATTTTAAAATTATTTTGAAAATTTTCGGGATTAATTTCACCCGCACGTTGTTTCGGTTATTTGTTAAAAGCAGGTATAAGGTGCGTTTTAAAAATTGTTTTAAAATTTCAGAATTTATGTTTTTGTGAACTTCAGGATATTTTTAACATTTTAAGACTATTTTCTGTGATTTTCTGAATTTGTTTTAAAAGCAGCTCGATTCGTTAATTGTTAAATGCGGGTACGAGTTGCATTTCAAAAATGCTTTAAAAATTATAAAAACTTTATTTTATTAGTTTCGGATTTTTCAGAAAATTTTAAGACTATTTTGATAATTTTCTGAGTTCATTTTATGTGTAACTTGATTCGTTAAATTGCAAAAACGAGTCAAATCGGGACTGTCAGGAAGCGGGGTAAGAACACGTGTCAACTATTCATATACGTGTCAACTATTCATATACGTGTCAATTGCTGGCGTTTTTCAGGGAAATTATAATAATAAAATAAGTAAATATCGGATACAAACCCATTTGTTCCCTGTATCTCTTTCGGTTCATTCCATCTCTCTCAATTCCTCCTATATCTCACCTCTCCCTATCCCCGTTCCTTCCCTATTATTTCGTTCTTGTTTCATCCCTGGTTTCCCTGTGGCCGCAGTTCCGATTCCGGTAAGTCCGGACCATTTCTTTTCCGGCCATATCTTCGTTTTCTGTCCGATTGGTTACCTGAAGCACCTATATACACGCATATCTGCGTGTATACACGCCTGAGCAGTAAGAGATTACTGTTATGGTGGCTTGAGCTTTCGTTCCTCCCGGTTACCGTCGGCCTTTCCGGCAAGGCAACCTGTATTTTGGATGCGCGTGGTTAACACGCGTGTATAGCGCATGTAGATTGTGCAGAGATGTGTTTATGTTATATTTGCAGCCTGATGTATTATTTTGATTATTTCTGAGTTGTTAATTCTTATTTTTGCAAGAATTATTGATTACAATTCGTGAAATAAATTAATTTCGTACGGAAAATTAGTTTTAATCGGTGAAAGTTCGCGTTGGAAACTCGATTTGTATGGGTACCCGTGAATTTTACCGCCGTCGGCGATGAGCCTCGGCGAGCCGACGGTGGACTGTGATGGTTATTCTGAGTCCTAATATTTTAAATAAATAAAATTCGTGTGGTGTTTTATTCTGGATCGAATTAGCACTTAGTAAATATGGAATCAGGGTGATTGAGTTGGTTGTAATTATTAAATTGTATCGGTAATTGGAATTTGTGAGTTGTGATTGATTGTCGTGTGTTAAATTGGATTGATGTTATTGAATTGACGTCGATTGATGTTTCGACGGGTAGTCCTATAAACAGAGGAGACGCTGCCCAATTTTCGGAAAAATTTACCTATAACAATACGGGCTCGTATCTAACGATTATCGGGACGTCAAATGGTTATATAGATATATATGTGTTCTATATGAAACTTGGTTGCACGATGTGATAAATAATTTGCTAAAAATTCATAACCCCGATTTGTAAAATTACAAGTATACGTATTTTCGGAAAACGAACATCAAACCGATTTCTCGAGAATGTGAACCCTGACTGTTGGGTGTGTTGTTATATTATAATAATCCATATAATTACGAGTCGAGTTTGAATATCGTTGGGTAAGAATTAGTATCGAGGATATGTCAAGCATACCTAGACGTCTAACGTAGGGCATTTCAACCCTGTAGGTTATGGTCGGGAACCTGAAAGTGGACGATGGACTAAAGATAACATAGTGGTCAGTCGACGAGCTCAGTAGAGTTTCAACAGAAAGACCTGAGTGTCGAAGTTAAATCCAATGGGATCTAGTGGTTGGACGTTAGAACCTGAGCAGCAGAGTCGGCTCAGAGTTGATCAGTAATAATTGTAAAGCCTTGTAAGGCAAGTACTTCAAAACTTTTCCTCAAGTTATATCGCAATTATTTTCGAACTGTTTCATAAAATGTCGCTCTTATTCATAATAACTCTTGTTTACATTACAAGTGCATTAAACTATTTACCCTTGAATCCCTGATTTTTTTTCTTGATCTTGAGCCGTAAGCCTTGTTCTTTATAAACCATCCTTTGTTGATCCTCAGACACTAAACCACACAAATATGATACTATTTCCCAAATGTTTAACTACCAAACACCAAACACCAGAAGAAAATGGTTTGAAAACACATAAACTTTTATTCTCCAATCATTCTTAGTAACATCAAAGAACCATATCCTAAAAAATCATTACTGGTTTGATACCTGACCCTCGTGCAAACTGAAAACTGTTTCTTATACATACCCTGATATACCCTTGAGATATCCATGAGTTTTCTTACGTTTTTATGAAAATGTTTAACATCATCGATTATGATCTCGTGTTATTGAATCATATTGTTATCATATTGAACTGCTTTAGGATTGGATAGTTTTTTTATATATGTGGACCAGGTTCGTGGTCAGACCATATCAATGGTCAAGTTAGGCCAATGTGTGCCTTGGATCCAGTAATTAGAGCAGTGCTGTGTGCTTTGCTCGGGGTTAGTGCGTGACTGATCAGCAGCCTAACCTTGGTTTAAAAACTTAAAATGAATATCCAATTCTAATGATTAGTTAAAAAGAAAATTGATTCCTTTGAATCATCTCATTTGGTCATTATTTAACCTCATTGATCACTATTATGACTTGCTGAGCTAGTTAGCTCACCCTTGCGATTCTTTTATATATTTTACAGTTGAAAAGAATATGGATGATAGTGAAGTTCCTCGGTCCAAAGTGCGGGCTAAGGTTCCAGTTGAGTTGAATCGAGCTAGGAGAAGCTTCATGCGGTATAGAGATAGTCAGATTGTAAGAATGATTTTATTATCAATTGTAAGTTAAATTAGTTGGGATTTGGTATGTTGTAATAAAGGTTAGGATTGTGGCTTGTTTTTATACTTTAACCTGTTGCGATCCGTGGTTATGTAAAGCAGGGTCATTGCAAATAATATTTCTTATTCAGGTTCATATATTATATATGTGTTGTGGACCCCAAACTTCTGACTCGGGTTTGGAGGGCGTCACAAGAGCCAAACACTTGTTGCATCCTTTCATCAATTTTTCTCCTTTGCTCTTTCAGCTTCATCTCAGCTGCTGCTAGCTGGATTTGATCAATTCCATCAAGCTTTCCTTTGATTTGAAGTGTTGGAGAAGTAGTGATGGCAGGAACTAGCACTTTGGATATTTGAATGTGTGTAGATGGCTCCCCTTCCCCTTCCCTTTTATTCTCCCCCTTTTTGTTATCATCAAGGAGAGGGGTCAAGCCCTATGCTTTAGCCAGTTGCATTAGAAGACTAGTCTGAGACTGTTGATTTTGAAGAATGGTGACCACAGAGTTTTCAATAACTTGAACTTTTTCCTCCAATTTGGCCATCTTCTTTTCAGCATCTGATTCCCTTCTCAGTCTCAGTAATAGTTCCTGCATGGTACCAAAGAGCATGATTGAATCCAGCTTCTCAGAATTGTAGGACTTCAAGTCAGCTATATCCTTCTTGAGTTCATCCACACTTAGATTATGTCTTAATTATTGTAGCTTCATGAGATTTAAAGAATCTAGGTGGGCTTGACGAATAGCTTTGGTACCAGCATTTGAAGTTTCCTGAATGGCCTTTTGGATAGACATGACTTGTTTGACTAAGGATACATTGAAATGCCCTGTGTAGACTCCTTTGTCAATGCCCATTCAGGTAATTCTGGAATAGAACTTGGGCCTTCAGCTCCCCCTAAGTTCATGCTTCTATCAAAAGAATCAGAGTCATCATCATTAGAATTTACTCCAAATTCTTCAAATGGCTCACCAGCTGTAGAAGGCATCCTATTGACATCAGCTTTATCCCTTTGTAGAGATTCTGAAGTATGTACTAGATTTAAAGTCTTTTCTGCCTCCTCATTGCCCTGAATAGCCAACAGTTGATAGGCTGACACAGGATGAGTAAAAGTGTCAGCATCCAAGAAAATGTTATCAATTACAGCTTTGTAATGTTGCTGAAATTGTCTTTCCTTTTCAGCATCATCCACAATCATTGACTCACTAGCAATATCTGGATCCACCCTTATACCTCCTATACTCGCTTTTCTCTCAATTTATCTCTTTTCTTGCATCAGGGGCTCCCCCTGGCTCACACTCCTCACACCCTCACCTTCACCTTCTAAGGTGGTACTCCTCTCACTTTCTTTTGCCATGCTGGAAGAAATAGCATGCATATTTAAATTCTCAAGCTCTCCTTTTGCCTAGGAGCAACCCAGCCTCTCACTCAAGTTTTCACACCCTTCCCTCAATCCTAGAAGTGATTGTACAGTAACCATGTCTTCTACACTTGGAATTAATTCAGTTGTATAGGGAATATTCGTTGAAGTTGAAACTGATGGTATCAACGGATAATTGTTGTTAAGCTTATCCGTTGAAAAATAACCACTTGTCAACGGATGATGAATATCCGTTGAAGAAGGAAAAGAAGTAGAAATTGAAAGTGACATAATTGTTGAATCTGTGTGGATTAATTTTAATTTAGGTGACAGATTCTTCAACTAAGTCTGAAAGAATTGGCTGATGATCCAACAAATCATCTAAAAGATGATGATCACCAGTATTTGAGTGGGGCTCCTCCCTGAGTTGTAAAGAGGGAGAATCAGGAATTGATGTGAATATCATTTCCACATCCAGAGATGGTGATGGAGAATTTGGTGATTGATGTGTGTCAATTTTGAGAGAATGGGGTTGTGACTCAACATTTGTTGGAGTCACATCAAGCTGAATTTGAGAAGGCATAGATACAGGTGGGTGTATCTGTGCAGTGTGTGCACCCTGTGTGGAAACTAGGGTTTTGACCCTCTTTCTTCTTGTGAAGGCTTTTACAGGTGAGTGTGTGGCTTCAGTGTCCCTCCCTCTTTTGTTTTGTGTCCCTGGTTGGAGACTATTTTTAATAGCTGCACCCTTTTGGGAGGATGCAACTAGGGATGAGTTTGAATCCTTTTCAACCACCACAGTCTTTTGAGAAACTGTGGCTTGGCTAGCTTGGGTACCACTCACCTCTCCTACCTTATTCTGGAGGTTTTCTTGATGTTCACCCCTCCCCTCACCACTAACACCCTGTACACTCTCCTCAAGGTTGGTAGGTGTTACAACTGTTGTCTTTTGAGAGACAACAGAGGTGGCTTTCTTTGACTTGGGTTTTGAAACTTTAGGTTTGGTGGCCTTGGTAGAAATCTGTTGGGGCATTGACACAGATCCCATGGCCACACTTGAAGGCAAATAAGTGATGGGGTTGGAAGAAGTAGGAGTTGAAGAAGTATTTACCTCACTTACCAGAGGTGCATTCATGATTGGTAAGTATACTGAAAGGCATATGTCATAGCCTACTCGTTTATTCGAGTATTTAACTCAACTCAAATAAGAATGTAATAAGTAAATAGTGGATCTATCATCAGAGAGATCTCACAAAGTAACATCTGTCAAAGAATAAAGAAACATTGTTCATCTGCAGACTTGAAGATTCACTGGAAGAAGTTCAAGAATTTGATCATGCCTCAGTGATATAAATCAAGATCGTGGATTTAATCAAGTGACAGAGATCTCGTCAGGGTATTATTTATTACAAGGATTCAATCAGAATAACAAAGTCAAGACATGAAGAAACGTCACGAAAGTTAGTCACTCATGAACCAGACAGTACATCGAGTGTCAGCATTGAAGTGGCGGAATTGATTCATAAGTCTCAGTGACTTTCAGAAGATTGTCAGAAGAATGGATGCTGCTCAGGATTAGTATTAATTCTCTATTAATTAATTAAGTCATATAATTTAATTATGAAAATAAATTATATCTGCAAAGATTAATTTATTTGATTAATTAAATTAATTGATTAATTAATTCTGAATTAATATTAAGGTTTTTCAGAATTTTAATTGATTAAAATCTGTTTTAATTCTAAAAAGACAACTGATTGTACTAGTATGACAATCGGTATGACAATTGATAGTCATACCGAAAGTCATGCTAATTCAGTTGATTGTCTTGATAGAATTATTATTTAGATTAAAATCACTTATTAATTCAGTAAGACAATTTCATTTGAACTAATATGACAATCGGTATGACAATCAATAGTCATACCGAAAGTCTTGCTAGTTCATTTTAATTGTCTTGCTAGCTCTAAAAGATTGTCACATCGAAAGTATTATTGGACAAAGGATTGTCATACCAGTTCATTGATCTCGGCTGTGTTGATTAAAAAGAAGCAGAAGCATCCAATTAACTTACTCACATACTGAGAGCAATCAAACAGAAGCCAAGAACAAAAAGAGAACAAGCAGCCAAATATTTCATCTTATCTGCTAATTCAAGATTACAATTTCTAGCTTGTAAAGTTAAATCCAATCAACTAGAAATCACTCTCTTGTTTTTGTGTATCAATCTAGCGGATTAAAATCCCTAGAACTTAATCTCAAATCGCATTTAGCATTTGATCTTTTAATTACAAAAATAGAAAAAGTTCATGTCGAATTTATTCTAGATTTGTAATAATTGATTTGAGATTAATCCCTTGTAACCGATACCGTAGTTGTAACACCTTTCAAGTTTAATAAAAGTTTTATTTAACTTGAATTTTGTTTCACAATTTTATTCCGCATTTTATTCGACTAAACGGTATTGTTTGCATTCAACCCCCCCTTCTACAAACAAATTGGGACCTAACAATTGGTATCAGAGCCTTCTGATTAACGTACAAATCTAGATCCTAGACTTTTGTGTTTCTTTCACTTCTTGAATTTTTTATTCACTCAAAAAATTCATAATGACTACACAAAAAGTTGGAACCGTTAAAATTCCACTTTTCGATAAAGAAAATTATGTTATGTGGAAGAAGAAGATGCTATGTTTTTACAGGTTGCTAATCCCAAATATTTGCAAGTGTTGAAGAAGGGTCCAAAAATTCCTATGGTTATGGAACCAGAGGTAATAGAAAATGATGTGGTGATCACCAAAGCGAGAACTTATGTGAAGGATCCTGAGGACTTCTCTCCTGCTGAAATAGAAGAAGCTTCCCTGGATGCTAGCCTTCAATTAATCTTAGTAGATTCCCTTAATCCCCTGATGAATAGACATGTGATGAATTGTAAAGATTCCAAACATATCTGGGAAACTATTGAGATTATTAATGAAGGCACAGAGGAAGTTAGGGAGAACAAACTAGAAATCCTAACCTCTGAATATGAATATTTCAAATCAAATCCAGGAGAAGGAATCACTGAAGTGTTTGAGAGGTACAATGCATTGATCAACAACCTGAACATTAATGGTAAATACTATTCCATCAGGGAGGTCAACAAAAAGTTCCTTTTAACACTGCCAACTCATCTCGAACATAGAATCACTGCCATAAGAGAAGTAAGAGATCTGAGTGAGATTTCTTTGGAAAGGCTCTATGGTGTGTTAAAGACTTATGAGTTGGAGCAGATTCAGCAGAAGGAAGTTTACGGGAAAGGAAGAGTGGTCAGCACGTCTACTGCTCTAGTAGCTGATGAACAACAACAACAACCACAATATCAACAACAATCTCAACAGTCAGAAAGAATGGTACAGTCATCCAAGGTTGAAGATAATGTGATAGTAGCAGAATTTGATTCTCCTACTACAAATCAATCAGGAGATGATTATTATTCCTTGGAAGAACTGGAGCAATTGGAGGATGAGTCAATGGCCCTGATTGTCAAGAGATTCTCAAATGTCAGATTCAAGAGGAATCCCAAGTTCAAGTACAAGTCCAACAACAACAGATTCCAGAAAGGTGGATCTTCATCCTCTAACACCAGCAGTGGTGGGTATAAAACAGGGATGGTTGATCAAAGCACCATTCGATGCTTCAACTGTAATGAGTTGGGACACTTTGCCACAGAATGCAGGAAGCCAAAACAAGCTAGGAAGAACTCTTACGATTCTAATCAGAAGAGTAAATCTGAAAGGGCGTACCTGGCAAAGGGAAGAAGCTGGGATGATACTGACAGTGAAGATGAAGAAGTTGGGAATCTTGCTCTCATGGCTAGTAATGCAAGTACCTCATCGTCAAGAAAAGAGGTAAAACTTTCTGATGCTGAAATGGTTTATCATCTAAGAGGTAACTTAGATTGTGCTCGTCGTGATAATGAATTGTTAAATCAACAAATCAAAGACCTTGAGAAAGAGGTCAATGAATTAAGACTTGTGCACATTAATCAAGATAAACTAAAAGAACAAGTATCTTTTCTAGAGAATAGAGTTGACTGTTATAGACAACTCGAAACTATTCTCAAAGACAAGATCACCGGTCTTGAGGCTAAGGTTAAAGCTTACTTTAATTCTTGTTCGAAGTCCAAAGAGTTTTACAATAAGCAAGCTGTTAATCAAACACATGGAATAGGTTATGATTACAATGCTGCTATTGGAAAATTAGGCATAAACTCCCCTCCTCATGTATGTGCTAAAGGCAGGGAAGTACCACATGTGCTTAAGGGTGTTGATGAACCCCTCTATAAAGAATCAATTGCTGAACCATTTGATGAGACCTCTTTTATTATTCAAGAAGATATCCGTGCTGAAGATAATGCTAATGGGAAAGCTGTCTCCAAGTCAAGTGTGTCAAAAGTTCCAGTCAAGGTTGTGAAAGCAACTGAGACTAACTCAGACACACATGAGTTGGATAACACAAATGCCATGTCTACCATGCATAAGTTGCCTATTGTTAATCCTTCTCATAAAGCATGTGGTGTTCCTGATTGTATGTCTTGTGCTTTTAATCTGTTGTTTGCTTATTTTAATGGTAAGCATGTTTCTAATGATAAGACTACTCCTCGTCAGCATGTGAATAATAGAAAGCATGATAGGTCTAAGACTGCTAGTCCTCCTAAAGCTAGAAAGGAGACATTTGTGCCTAAGCCTAAACAGAAATTTGATAAGGCTGTTTTAAAGGTCAAATGTTCAGTCATTGAGAATATTGAGAATAGTGAAATTAAGAATGTTGTTTTGCCTGATAAAGGCCAATTTTACAAGTATGCCGGACCCAGCCAAGCTTGGGTTCTGAAGAAGTTCTAATCCATTTGTATTGCAGGGCATTAAACAGGTACAACCGGTAGTGTGGATTCTTGACAGCGGATCGTCAAGACATATGACCGGAGATAGAGCCCTGCTATCAAATGTGGTTGAGAAAGCTGGCCCAGTGGTTACCTTTGGAGATAACAGCAAAGGTTTAACGGAGGGATATGGCTGTTTGCAAGCTGGAAATGTTATCATTGAAAATGTATATGTTGTGCAAGGACTTGAACACAATCTGCTTAGCATTAGTCAGTTCTGTGACAACGGCTACAATGTTTTATTCGACAAGCTGAAGTGTCAGATTCTGCACAAGAAAAGTGAAAAACCCTCCTTAATGGGAATCCGGAAAGGAAATATGTTCGTAGCTGACATGAACTCTGGAAGCAATCTTGAAGTCAATTGTTTCTATGCAAAGGCATCGTCAGATGAGAGTTGGCTATGGCACAAGAGACTTTCCCATCTCAATTTCAAAACAATGAATTCTCTTGTCAAAAGAGAATTGGTAAGAGGTCTGCCTCAGCTGGAATTCTCTCCAGAAGGACTATGTGAGGCTTGCCAGAAAGGAAAGTCAAAGAAAGCAAGTCACAAAGGCACTGACACATCTTCCATAACTGGTGTTCTGCAATTATTGCACATGGATTTATTTGGTCCAGTTAATATCCTTTCTATGTCAAAGAAGTGTTACTGTCTTGTGATAGTTGATGACTATTCCAAGTATACGTGGGTTTTATTTCTTCACTCTAAGGATGAAACACCACAAGTTGTGATTGATCATATCAAGATGATTGAGTTAGATTCTAACGTCCCTGTTAGAGCAATAAGGTCAGATAATGGGACAGAATTCAAGAATACACTTCTCAATGGATTCTGTACAGACAAAGGGATTACCAGACAATTTTCAGCTCCTAGAACCCCTCAGCAAAATGGAGTGGTAGAAAGGAAGAATCGTACATTGATTGAAGCTGCAAGAACGATGTTAAATGAATCAGGTCTTCCAATGTACTTTTGGGCTGAAGCTGTCAATACTGCATGTTATACTCAGAATCGAACTCTAATCAACAAAGACTCATGAAAACTCCTTATGAGATTTTGAATGAACAGAAACCTTCTATCAAATACTTTCATGTATTTGGTGCCAGATGCTTCGTGCTCAAGGATGGAGATGATCGTCGTGGTAAGTTCGAGGCAAAGGCATATGAGGGTATTTTTGTTGGATATGGAAGAAGATCATATAGAGTGTATATCATTGATCAACACAAAGTAACTGAAAGTGTCAATGTTACATTTGATGACACTAAACTCCCTAGTATCCAAACTGAAGATCCTTCTGAGAAACTGAAGATTGATGATACGTCAGATTCAGAATCAGAACATGGTCAAGAACCTGAGGTTGTTGCTGGTGAAGAACCTGTTAATCCTGATGATACTCAAGGTAATAGTGATGGAAACTTTGGCAATAATGGAGATACCACTGCTACTGACGGAGAATCTTCAAGTCAACATGGCAACAACTCAGGGGGAGATGCTGAAGGATCATCTAGTAGGACACAACATCACAATGAATTTCAAGGCAAATCATCAAGATCACATCTTCCAAGACAGACAGTCTGGAATAAAGCTCACCCTTTTGAGTTGATTATTGGTGATCCAGATGTTGGAGTCAGAACTAGACGTGCTACTCAAAATGAGTGTCTGTTCTCAGGATTTCTTTCTGAGATGGAACCTAAGAAAATTGAAGAAGCACTGTCTGATCCAGATTGGGTGATTGCTATGCAAGATGAACTCAATCAGTTTGAAAGTCAACAAGTCTGGAAACTGGTACCTAGGCCTGTACACAAGAAAGCTGTTGGTACTAGGTGGGTATTCAGGAATAAACTAGATGAAGATGGTGTGGTTACAAGAAACAAGGCAAGACTGGTAGCTAAAGGGTATTCTCAAGTTGAAGGCATTGATTATGATGAAACCTATGCTCCAGTGGCTAGACTTGAGGCCATCAGAATATTTCTGGCATTCGCAGCATTTTCTAACTTTAAAGTTTATCAAATGGATGTCAAGAGCGCCTTTCTGAATGGAAAGCTGGATGAAGAGGTATATGTAGAGCAACCTCCTAGTTTTGAAGATCCAGATCATATGGATTTTGTCTTCTTTCTTTTCAAGGCTATCTATGGGCTAAAACAGTCTCCAAGAAAATGGTATGACACTCTCTCTGAATTTCTTATTGAAAATAGCTTTATTAGAGGTGTCATAGACAAAACTCTCTTTTCTAAAAAACATAAGAATGATACTATATTAGTCCAAGTCTATGTGGATGATATAATATTTGGGTCTACTAATGATAATCTCTGTAAGAGATTTGCTAAGTTAATGCACAGCAAGTTTGAAATGAGCATGATGGGAGAGCTGAAGTTCTTTCTTGGATTACAAGTAAATCAAAGGTTAGATGGAACATTTATTTGTCAATCCAAGTATCTCAAGGAACTCCTCAAAAAGTACAATCTAGAGGATTCTGCATCAGCAAGGACTCCATCAACTACAGCTGTCAAGCTTGGACCATGTGAAAACTCCATTAAGGTAGATGTCACAAGCTACAGAGGTATGATTGGCTCGTTACTCTATCTTACTGCAAGTAGACCAGATATTATGTATGCTACATGTTTATGTGCAAGGTTCCAAGCGGATCCTAGAGATATTCATCTCGTTGCTGTTAAACGAATCTTAAGATATCTTAAGGGAACACCAAATCTAGGTATTTGGTACCCTAAAGAATCTGGTTTTAACCTTGTCGGATATACAGATTCAGATTATGCAGGAAGTGTTGTTGATAGGAAACGCACCTCAGGAAGTTGTCAATTCCTAGGAAGCAGGCTAGTCTCATGGTACAGCAAGAAACAGCAAACAGTTTCCAACTCAACGGCCGAGGCTGAATATATTACTGCTGGAAGCTGCTGTGCTCAGATCTTGTGGATTAGGAACCAACTACGAGACTATGGCTCTGTATTGAACAAGATTCCTATTTTATGTGACAACACAAGTGCAATAGCCATCACCAACAACCCTGTGCAGCACTCGAGGACAAAGCACATTGACATCAGGTATCATTTTATTAGAGAGCACGTCATGAATGGTACTGTTGAACTATTTTTTGTTCCAACAGAAGAACAAATAGCAGATATTTTCACTAAACCACTTGACGAATCCACATTTACCGGATTAGTTGGTAAATTGGGCATGTTGAATAGTTTTAGTGATTAATTTAGTTAATATCTGGGATCTGTTCTTGAATGAATTTACAAATGAATTTTTCATAAATGAAAAATTCATTTGCAAATTTATTTTATCATTTTATCATATTTCTTGCTTATTTCTATGTAATATATATTATCTTATCTATTTTTATTTTCCCTACTTGTTAATTTAAAATACCTCAGAATATTTTATTTCCTCTAAAAATATTTTTCTATGAATTTTATTTGCTAAAATTCAATAGAAATCTATTTTTGGAATAAAAATAATAAATTCTGATATATTGTCTTTGTTTCTGTAAAAATTTTAAGTTTTTATTTTCAGTTTTACTATTTTATAATATAGTTTCAGTACATATATAGAAGTCTGTTCCTTTTATTTTATTTTGTTTTCTACTGCAATGACAATCGGCAAGACAATTGAATTGTCTTGCTGAAAGTCATTTCAGTATATGTTTGCATATGTTTGTATATGTCGGTATAGTTTATATTGGCAAGACAATCGGTATGACTATCAATTGTCTTGCCAGTTTTAAACCATATATATACTTAGTTTCATTTTATTATTATACTGGTATGACAATCGGTATGACTATCAGATTGTCATACCAGTTATAATTTTAATATTTATTCTATTGTTTTTCTTTCTCCTTCTTTTGCCTGGTATGACAATCGGTATGACAATCCCGGATTGTCATACCAGCTGTAATATAAAGGCATGTGTTTGTATTGTTCTTAAACCATTTCAACAGTTCAGTTCATTTCAAAAAAAAAAAAAAAAATCGAACAGTTTTTCTCTCTTAATTTTCTCTCTTCTCTCTCTTCGAACTAAAACCAACAATCTGCTATTTCCTTGCTCGAGTTTTTACTCAGCAAACTAATTCATCACTTTGTGATATATACATACAAGTATATATATACAGAGGTGCTGTTGGATTTTTCTTAAATAAAATCAAAAACAAATAAAAATCAGTTTGCCCCTTCAAATTCAATTTGTGTTTGTTGATTTTGAACTTTTTATTTTTATTTTCAATTTCTGATTTGTGTCTTTTGGTTTGTCAAAACTGTATTTGTGAGTTAGAAATTTTAACGAGATACATTTCTGTCTAAATTTTTCGATTATAATTAATTTAATTCGAATTATTAAATTAATTTAATTAATTCGAATTTTCTTAATATTATTCTTAAAATTCTGAAAAGCGTGTGTCTTATTATTATTTTAAATGGCTCTCAATTTCCAAATTGTCGCGCATAATCAGGTTGGTTATTTTAATCCGGAAAAATGTGATGTTGAAAAATTTAAGCCATGGATTAGATTTTTAAATGACCATTCGATTGTTAGCTCTGCTATTAAATCAAATGTGATTTTAAACGTCGATCTACTTAGACTGATTTGCACAACTTCTACTGTGGCCGATGATTCAAAATCTTTTTCATTCACCGTCGCAAACACACAGTATGTAGTTGATGAAACAGTCGTCAATCGTGCGTTAAATTTTCCACTAGACAATTTCTGTAATTTACCCTCTGAAAATGATATCACAAATTTTTTCAATGCTATTCACTATCAGGGGGTGATCAATTTAACCAAACTTTCTAAATCAAATTTGGTGTCTGAATGGGATATTTTCTTCGATACACTTTCCAAAGTGTTTGCCAACTGCACAAAATCCAATTTTCATAACATCACTTCCACTCTGCAGTATATTGGTCTTGCGGTTGTTTTCAATCAAAGGATCAATTTTGGCAAACTACTTTTTCCCATTCTCTTGAGACGTCTAACTTCTGCTTTACGTGATCATTCTACAAATCGTAGGGTATTATGTTACTATGCTCGTTTTCTCATGCTTATAGCAGATCATCTACTCACCCCTGAACACAAAGCCCTTTTTGCTAACTCTGCTGTAACTGAACCCCCTCCAGTTAGCAAAAAGATTTACACTCGCCAAGACACAACCTTCAAATTCATGCAAGTTCCAGTACTTGTATCTGCTTTCATGGCCAATTATATTCCCTTACCTATTTTCAATCTTTCCGGCCATGAACAGCAACCTCAACCTCCAGTGGTTCAAGCCACCCAGGCTCTTCCATTACAGGTAGTAATTCCTCACTCTCACTCTCTTCCTACTTCTGTTGAAAGACCCCCAGTGGTTGATAGGGCTGACCATGAAGTTGTAGAACCACAGCTTCAATCCCAGGTCATAGAGCCAAACACAGAGTCTCATTTTATCTCAACCTCTCCCCCACTGTCTAAAATGTTACCCAGGAGATTACTAGGAAGTAGTACATTGTTAAATATGAGTGAACCCTCAGCTCTGCCTCCTCCTAAGAAAAGAAGAACATATTCTGAGGCATCTGAAAGCCCATCCTTGTCCTCCCAACAGGACATGGACTTTGAAATGGCCAATGAACAGTTACTAGAGGCATTCTCTCAACAGGATGCATCTATTGAAATTCGCCATAGGGCCATGGCATCTTGTACTGAGTCAAGCACAATTCCATTACTCACAATGGAACCATACACTTCCCCAGATCATACTCAGGACACACAGCGAGGAGTGCACGTAGAGTCGGTTACAGTGCCTGCCATAGTTACGGCAGAAGAGCAGTCACATGCTTCAGAGGGAAAATCTGACTCTCCGCCATCTTTAATAGAGTCATTTTCTCCCCTCCCAGATCCAACACCTCTGGCTCCCTTATGGGATTCTCCACTCGCAGATTTATCTGGAGAAAGTGGAGGGCAACTCGGTCAATCTATCCCTAAAGCAATTCAGACATCTATTCCAAAAGATTTGATAGGTTTGACTGAGGATCGGGACTCGCGAATTCCCATTGCACCACCACTGACCTCTCTTGAAGAGGCTAGGGTGATTTTTAATGCAGGTACAGAAGAACAGCAACTGGAAGACTCCTCACGAGCAATTATATTGAGAGAAACACATGCACGTGAGATGAGTGAACCAAACACGAGTGAAATTCAGGTGAGAGCACACACAGGCACTGATACTGTAAACCTGTTAGCTCAGATTGCTGCCCTAAAAGAAGAACTTGCTAAAAGTCAAGCTGAAGCTCAAGCATTCAAAGCACAAGTGGTTGAACGGTCTTCTTCTTCCACCTCTGTCAACAATCAGCTTGCAATCATAAGGAATGACATCTCAGATCTAAAGACCAATGTAATACCAAAGCTCAATTCTATTCAGGACACTCCAAATTTATCAGCTGATGACAATTCCAACTTCTGCTCTCTACATACAAGAATGAATTCTCTTGAAGACCTCGTTGAGATGAATCATTCATTGGACTCCTCAAGATTTCTAAAGATATAGACGGGCATGGAACATCTCAATGAAGGGATGAAGCACCTATACTACATGATCAAGAATTCTCATTGCCCTAATGAAGAACAAAGAGCTTATTTTGAAGGACCGTCTGGTGGAGGATCAGGCTCTGGAGGTGATGGAGGTTCCAAAGGAAAGTCAGTAGAGGATCCCTCAACTAAGGGGGAGAAGAAAGGGAGTAGTGCCAAAGGGAAGGAAAAAGATACCTCTGCTGGAAACAAAGGAAAGGCTGATGATGTCTACTACAGTGGAGAACAGGATGACTTTGATATTTTTGACATTCCCACTGAACCAGTTCAGGAAGATAAAGATGGGTTATTTGAAGCTAAAGAGGAAAGTGATTTTGAAGATTGGGAAGAGGAAGATACAGTGGATCCTATGTTTGAGAAAGAATTTCAGAAGGAGCAGTCAGAGATGCTAAGAAAAGAAGCTGAACTCAAGAAGGTCTCTCAGATCATTGACAGGAGGAAAGACATACAAAGAACAGAAACTCTTCAAAAGCAACGTCTTCATGACATTAAGGCTCAAGAAAGGAGAAGAGATGTCAGACTAAAGATTGGTGAAAAATGGGATGAAGCTAGGAGAGTACTCGATATGCCTCAGCTAAGCACTAACAATGATAGGCAGTTCTTACATCTTCTTGACAAGCTGGAAATCTCAAATCCTAACAATGACATGTACATGAATGCTATCAAGACTGAAGTCTCAAGGATCACAGCTGCTTTTGATAGATCCCTAAATGAGATGAGCATTTTTGTATATTGTCAGAGTGAAGGATCATTCAAGGTGTCACTTCATCTATTTGAGAATCGTTCTTTGTCAGAGATTTGGACTCTTTTAAACAAAGTCAAAAGAAGCTCAGAATTGAATGAAGTTCTTCGAGAAAGGCTTAAAGAGTTTGCCAGCAGGGCTAGTCCTCAAGTGGTCAACAATCCTCATCAGGTGAGATTCTTTAAGTCTGATTGTCTTCAAATCTGTCAGCTAGATGTACAATCTCTTAAAGACTACTCAGCTAAGCATCTGGTCTGGATGGAACATCATTTGAGAACTGCTGGATATTCATCCATGTTGAAGACTCAAGCTGCTGACTTGATTCAAGCTTATTGTGAAAAGAATGTTAAAAGGTACAATCAACTCAAGAATAAGTTGAAGTCAGTTGGAGTTCAACCAGTCAGACCTGCAAGCTTCACTTCAGAAAAGGATCGTGTCTTTGACAAGGAATTGCTTCAAGATTTAGAAGAAGGTGAAGTCAGGAGAGATAGTCTAATGTAGTTATATGTTCAGGCTAGAGGAACATCTATCTTGTATTCACTTGTAAATTTCATTTGGAATCTGGAAAATGTTAAATATAATCCAGAACTTTTCTGCTATTTACTTTACATTACTGTTTATATCTTTTTCTTATTTGTTAGTTGAGTTATCCTCTAGATATTTGTTGTTATTGTCTAACAAGCAAATAGGGGGAGATTGAAAGGCATATGTCATAGCCTACTCGTTTATTCGAGTATTTAACTCAACTCAAATAAGAATGTAATAAGTAAATAGTGGATCTATCATCAGAGAGATCTCACAAAGTAACATCTGTCAAAGAATAAAGAAACATTGTTCATCTGCAGACTTAAAGATTCACTGGAAGAAGTTCAAGAATTTGATCATGCCTCAGTGATATAAATCAAGATCGTGGATTTAATCAAGTGACAGAGATCTCGTCAGGGTATTATTTATTACAAGGATTCAATCAGAACAACAAAGTCAAGACATGAAGAAACGTCACGAAAGTTAGTCACTCATGAACCAGACAGTATATCGAGTGTCAGCATTGAAGTGGCGGAATTGATTCATAAGTCTCAGTGACTTTCAGAAGATTGTCAGAAGAATGGATGCTGCTCAGGGTTAGTATTAATTCTCTATTAATTAATTAAGTCATATAATTTAATTATGAAAATAAATTATATCTGCAAAGATTAATTTATTTGATTAATTAAATTAATTGATTAATTAATTCTGAATTAATATTAAGGTTTTTCAGAATTTTTATTGATTAAAATCTGTTTTAATTCTAAAAAGACAACTGATTGTACTAGTATGACAATCGGTATGACAATTGATAGTCATACCGAAAGTCATGCTAATTCAGTTGATTGTCTTGATAGAATTATTTAGATTAAAATCACTTATTAATTCAGTAAGACAATTTCATTTGAACTAATATGACAATCGGTATGACAATCAATAGTCATACCGAAAGTCTTGCTAGTTCATTTTAATTGTCTTGCTAGCTCTAAAAGATTGTCACACCGAAAGTATTATTGGACAAAGGATTGTCATACCAGTTCATTGATCTCGGCTGTGTTGATTAAAAAGAAGCAGAAGCATCCAATTAACTTACTCACATACTGAGAGCAATCAAACAGAAGCCAAGAACAAAAAGAGAACAAGCAGCCAAATATTTTATCTTATCTGCTAATTCAAGATTACAATTTCTAGCTTGTAAAGTTAAATCCAATCAACTAGAAATCACTCTCTTGTTCTTGTGTATCAATCTAGCGGATTAAAATCCCTAGAACTTAATCTCAAATCGCATTTTGCATTTGATCTTTTAATTACAAAAATAGAAAAAGTTCATGTCGAATTTATTCTAGATTTGTAATAATTGATTTGAGATTAATCCCTTGTAACCGATACCGTAGTTGTAACACCTTTCAAGTTTAATAAAAGTTTTATTTAACTTGAATTTTGTTTCATAATTTTATTCCGCATTTTATTTGACTAAACGGTATTGTTTGCATTCAACCCCCCCTTCTACAAATAAATTGGGACCTAACATATACCAATGGCACCTGACTGTTGAGGTTAATTCTCAAAAGGTCTGCAAGGACCCTCTTCTCTTGTGCCCAACATTTGAGTTTATTACTCTCATTAGTTATGACCAAACCTTCAGCAACATGGTTAGCCAATAACATAAAGAATCTAGCATAGTAGATGTTATGAGGTCTATTAGCCTTGTTACCTAACCTAGTACCCAATTATAGCATAGCATAATTGCTAAAATTAAAATACCTATCAGAAACCAGCATATATAGCATATTAACAAGAGATGAAGTTATTGCATCAAAATTACTAATTTTCCTAGAGAAAACCTTGAGAAAGGTTTTACTAAGAAAACTCCATTCTTTCCTAAGGCCTTTTCTCCTAATACTTCCTAAACTAATAGAATCAAAGGAATAGCCTATGGAATCTAACATACTAGATACATCATTATTAGTGTGTGGTATCATGGCATTGTTTTCAGATAATTTAAAACAAGACCGTATATCATCAAAGTTAATACAGTAATCCTTACCTTTGAGAGAGAAAGAAATGGTCATATCAGTGGGGTTGAACTCTGCAGTTGTCCATATTTCCTCAACTACCTCACAGTAAATCATTGGGGCTTCCAGCATTGCATAGCTCAGTTTGCAGTTTTTGATGAAGTCCATCATCTTGTGATAATCTGAGTGGGCTTCATTCTTTTCCACCAAAGCTACAAAATTGTTTTTCTCATAGACAAATCCAGATTGGGACATTATCTTTAATACTGGTGCCATTATTGTGGGTAGAAGTTGCAGAGAAAGATTGAGAGTTTTGGGAGATAAAGAGAGTAAAAGCTTTTAAAAATTGCAAGAAAGCGTAAAGTGAAAATAAGAATTCAAAGGGGCTTTTATACTTTCTTAAATATGAACATAAAGAGATTGATTAAACAATATTTTTAAGTGAATTACAGCCGTTTGAGAATAAAAGAAAAACTGTAAATATTCTAAAAACTGCTTTTAATACATACAACTGTGTATATATATATATATATATGCATCAACGGTTAAGTAAATAGAGTCAACGGATGTGACTCACTCAAAACGACTGATATGACACTTCAACGGATGAGGTAAATAGTTATCCGTTGAAGATTAACACAATTTTATCCGTTGAAGGATAAAATTACCAGAAATGTATTTGTTTTTCAACGGATAATGAACATCCGTTGATAGAACAATTTTGGCTTTCAATGGATAGGGAATATCCATTGATAGAATAATCTTTACTTAAAGCCAACTTTGGTCTTGAAACAAATTCATTTCAGGCTACAAAACAAATTACAATTAAAACAAGAATTTAGGAATAATTCAGCATACCTAACTCACTTACTAATCTTGTGAATGTTGATTCATCAAGTGGCTTGGTGAATATGTCTGTAATTTGTCTTCCACTTGGAATAAAATAAAGTTCCACTGTACCATTCATCACATGTTCCCTTATAAAGTGGTACCTGATGTCAATGTGCTTGGTTCTTGAATGCTGCACTGGATTTTTAGTAATGGCAATGGCACTTGTGTTGCACAGAATATTGGAATTTTGTCAACATTTAGTCCATAGTCAAATAGTTGATTCCTCATCCATAATATATGGCACAACAACTACCAGCAACAATGTACTCAGCTTCAGCTGTTGATGTAGAAACATAATTTTGCTTCTTACTGAACCATGACACAAGCTTATTCCCTAGAAATTGACAGGTGCCAGTTGTACTTTTCCTGTCTATTTTGCAACCTGCATAATCTGCATCTGAGTAGCCAATTAGATCAAAACCAGACTCTCTAGGGTACCAAATTCCTAGATTTAGAGTCCCTTTGAGATATCTGAAAATTCTTTTAATAGCAACTAAGTGAGATTCTCTAGGATCAGCTTGAAATCTAGCACAAAGACATGTAGAAAACATTATATCAGGTCTACTAGCAGTTAAATATAGAAGTGAACCAACCATGCCTCTATAGCTTGTAATGTCCACAGACTTTTTAGCCTTGTTTAATTCAAGCTTGGTGGCAGTGGCCATGGGAGTTTTTGCAGATGAACATTCCATTAAGTCAAACTTCTTTAAAAGATCATAAATATATTTAGTTTGACTAATGAAATTTCCACCACTAACTTGTTTAACTTGTAAACCAAGAAAATAAGTTAGCTCTCCCATCATGCTCATTTCATATTAACTTTGCATTAACTTAGCAAACTTTTTACAAAGTTTATCATATGTAGAGCCAAATATAATATCATCTACATAAATTTGAATAAGTATTGTAGAGCCATTAACATTTCTAAAGAAAAGAGTTTTGTCAACAGTACCTCTTGTGAAGCGATTATCTAGGAGAGATTTTGACAAAGTCTCATACCAGGCTCTAGGTGCCTGCTTTAGTCCATAGAGTGCTTTCAACTAATAATACACATGGTCTGGAAAATTTGGATCTTCAAACCTTGGAGGTTGGCTCACATAAACTTCTTCCTCCAATTCTCCATTCAGAAATGCACTCTTGACATCCATTTGATAGACTTTGAAATTGGCATGGGCTGCATAGGCTAGAAAAATTCTGATGGCTTTAAGTCTTGCAACAGGAGCAAATGTCTCATCAAAATCTATTCCCTCTCGTTGAGAGTAGCCCTTGGCAACCAATCTAGCTTTATTCCTTATGACAATGCCATTTTCATCCATCTTGTTTCTGAATACCCATTTTGTGTCAATAGAACTTTTGTTCTTTAGCTTGGGTACCAGCTTCCATACTTTGTTCCTCTCAAATTGGTTTAGCTCCTCTTGCATTTCTAAAATCCAATCTGGATCCAATAGAGCTTCTTCCACTCTCTTAGGTTCCTCCTGTGATAGAAAATTACTGTATAGACATTCATCTTGAGTAGCCCTTCTAGTTTGCACCTTAGATGTTGCATCACCAATGATTAGTTCAAAAGGATGATTCTTGGTCCATTTCCTTTGAGGTGGTAGATTAGCTCTAGATGAGGTTGCCTCAGTATTGTCATGATGTGAAATAGGGTGTTGATTGGTTGAAACTCCCCTTGAGTTATTGGTCCTTTGTAAGGAACTGGGAGTTCTATGAATTGATGATGTAAATTGATTATCCCTTGATGAATTATGATCAACGGATGCTCCATTATGTACTTCAACTGATGATGCACTTTGTCTTTCAACGGATGCTGTATTACTTCTGTCAACGGATGCTGAATTATGACTTTCAACTGATGCAGCATTTTGTGCATTATCCAAAGGCAGATTTTGAATCCTTTTTGAAGTGTCTTCTCCATCATTCTCATCTTCACTATCATCACAGTATATCTCAATGTTGTCAAATTTGAGTCCTTCGTGATGTCCCTCATCTGTTAGTCCATCAATCTTTTTATCATCAAACACAACATGCACAGATTCCATAACAATGTTGGTTCTTAGATTGTAGACCCTATATGATTTTCCAGCAGAATAACCAACAAAAATCCCTTCATCAGCCTTTACATCAAACTTTCCTTTGTGATCAGGTTGATTCCTTAGAATGTAGCATTTGCAACCAAAGACATGAAGGAAGTTTAAGGTTGGTTTTCTTCTCTTGAACAATTGATAGGGAGTCATGCCTTTTGCCTGATTGATTAATGAAATATTCTGAGTGTAACATGCACAGTAAATAGCCTCAGCCCAAAAGTATGTTGGGAGTTTTGACTCTTCAAACATTGTTCTTGCAGCTTCAATTAGTGATCTGTTCTTCCTTTCCACCACACCATTCTGTTGTGGAGTCCTTGAAGCTGAGAACTCATGCATGATCCCATTTTCTTCACAAAACAACCTCATGGTAGAATTCCTGAACTCAGTTCCATTGTCACTCCTGATATTCCTTACTTTGAAATCTGGATGATTGTTGACTTGCTTGATATGATTGATAATGATTTCACTAGCTTCATCCTTTGATCCAAAGAAAATAGATCCATGAAAACTTTGAGAAATCATCTACAATCACTAGGCAATATCTTTTCCTTGAAATTGACAATACATTAACTGGTCCAAAAAGATCCATATGTAGCAGTTGTAATGGTTCATCAATTGCTGATTCAAGCTTCTTACTGAATGATGCTCTCTTTTGCTTTCCTTTCTGACAAGCATCACATAGTCCATCCCTTGAGAATTCCACTAGAGGCATTCCTCTAACTAAGTCCTTTTTGACTAGATCATTCATTGTCTTGAAATTCAAATGGGACAGCTTCTTGTGCCATAGCCAACTTTCATCTTGACTTGCTTTGCTGAAAAGACAAGTAATTGATTCTGCATCTGTAGAGTTGAAGTCAGCCAAGTACACATTCCCTTTTCTAACTCCAGTTAGAACCACTTTGTTATCCTTCTTACTTGTGACAACACAGGCTTCAGAATTGAAGAAAACAGTATTCCCTCTGTCACATAGTTGACTGATGCTCAATAGATTATGTTTGAGACCATCAACTAATGTAACTTCATCAATGATGACATTTTCTTTTGAAATCAAGCCGTATCCCATAGTGAACCCTTTGCTGTCATCTTCAAAGGTTATGCTAGGGCTAGCTCTCTCCTTGAACTCTGTGAGCAGGGTGAAATCTCATGTCATGTGCCTTGAACAACCACTGCCCAAGTACCATAGATTCCTTCTTTTTCCCTGCATACAATAAAATCAAATCAAGTTGATTTTGGTACCCAAGTTTCCTTGGGTCCAGCCTTGTTAGTCTTTTTCCTAGACTTCACACTTCCTGCACCTTTTGACTTAGGTAACTTTGAGTCAACCTTGATCTCAGATGTAGTTGGTTGAAGTGTAGGGTTAGTCACAGAATCATTTAGCACATTTGATTGAATTTGATAAGGCATAGATTGTGCAAACATATTATTCCATATATGCATGTTGTATGGCATTTGAGGCATACTAAATGCAGCAAAATAAGGATTATTAACATATGGCATGTTTGCAAAATATGCATGTGGATTGTGTTGAGACATAACAAACATAGCATGCAGTGGTGACATAGACATGTTAGGCATGGAAGGAGTTAAAGGCATGGGAGCATTCTTAACAGATTTTTAGTTAGCAGATAGATGATTAACACTACTACAATGCACACAACTTTTTCTAGGAGCATACTTATCAGGTGTGTAATTGTTGTGTTTGTTAATCCCTACCTTCCCATTTCTATTAGATTTTCTTTTAGTTTCCTTTTTATCCTCAACCAACTTAAGCCTATTTTTCAACTGATCTAAAGTCATGTGTCCTATATTCACCTTACTGGCATCTTTGGATGTACTAGCTTCTTCTTTGACAAAGTTCTTGGAAGTTGAACCAAACTTCTTACTGAGATTTTTCAAATTATTCCTTTTAGAATCATTTTCCTGTTTCAATTGATGAGCCTTCAACGGATGCTTATTTTCTTCCTTCAACGGATGACTTTCATCATCCGTTGATTCCACATCCGTTGACAGTCCATCAATTAATTCTATTTCCTTTTTGTTTTTCTTCCAGGCATTCTCACAGAGTGATTCAATTCCTTGAACCTTAACAATTTGAGCACTAACATCCCTAGATGTTTTCCAGGCCTTGATTACCTCTTGCTCACGTTCTAGTTGTCTAGAAAGAACTTCTACTTTCTTAACAGACTCTTCTAGTTCACTCTTAACAAATAAGCATTTGATTTTAATCTTTTTAAGCTCAATTACCTTACCCTCTAACACAACATTTCTATCACTTAAAAATAAATTATTCTCTTTAATTCTTATGTTCTCTTTAGCCAGTGATTTAAGGGAAACACGTAAATGATATAATTCATTGGACATATCATTTATAGCTTCATTGCATTCATTTTTAGAAAGCTGAGATGTCAGTAGTAATTACCTGGTTGCTTGATGAACTAGTTTCATTTTCATCAGAATTAACCATCAGGGCTAAGTTGACATACTCCATATCATCATCTTCATTGGCTCCATCAGCTGCCCAATCATTTTCCTGAGTCAGAAAAGCCCTTTCCTTTTGTTTGAGCAATTCGAAATATTTCTTTTTGTAATCCACTTGCTCAAATTTCTTCTTTTCAAAAGTTGGCTTTCTGCACTCACTTGCAAAGTGTCCAGTTATGCCACAGTTATAACACTTGAACTTAGATTTGTCCACCATGTTCTTGTTTGGCTTAGTGGCTCTAATGTTTTTCTTGAATTTCATCTTTGCAAACCTTCTGGACAGAAAAGCCAAATGTTCATCAACATCATCAGAGTCATCTTGACTGGAATTGTCTTCAACATCAGCTACTTGCTCCTTTCCCTTGCTTGATTCTGATTTGCTTATGCCAATTTTGAGACTTGGCATTGTCTTTTCTTCATTCCTGGCTTCAGTTCTCTCATTGTCAGCTACAAGTGCAACTGATCCACCTTTTCTCTTTCCCTTCTCCAATAGCTCATCTTGCTCCATCTCAAGTTCATAGGTCATCAAAATTCCATATAATCTTTCAAGTGTGAAGTCCTTATAATCTTGAGAATTCCTTAGTGAAACAGTCATAGGCTTCCATTCCTTTGGTAGAGACCTCAGAAATTTTAGGTTGGAATCCTTGACTTGGTACACTTTGCCATACAGCTGCAATCCATTCAACAATTTCTGAAATCTATTAAAGGTATCATTCAATGATTCTCCTTCTTCAGAATGAAAATATTCATATTGTTGAATGAGAAGCTGCATTTTGTTTTCTCTAACTTGTTCAGTACCTTCACAGATAAGTTGCACAGTATCCCAAATTTCCTTAGCAGTTTGGCTGTTAATGACATTATCAAACATATCTTTGTCTAGGCCATTAAACAGAATGTTCATGGCCTTCTTATCCTTGTGAACCTCTTCAATATCTTCATCAGTCCATTCTGCTTTTGGCTTGGGAATAAACTGTCCAACAGTAACTATGGCAGTGGCAGCTGTGGCCACTTTGTGAGGGATGTGAGGACCATTCTCAATGCAGTTGATGTAGCTTTCATCTTGAGATATAAGATATATATGCATCTTCACTTTCCAGTGATGATAATTATCTCTTTCCAGGATTGGGATCTTCACTCCAATATCCTTCTTACTCATGATGTTAGTAGAATAGATCTTTAAACTCTTTGTATGTCAAGAGCTGGCTCTGATACCAATTGTTATTTCCAAGGAACTAAAAATGAGATTTAGAAGGGGGGTTGAATGTAAATCTCAAAACTTTTTCAAGTTTTGAGCAGTTTCAAAAGCTAAGTGTTATGATGAACAGATGTGTATGAATTGCTTTGAACAGGTGCAGACAGATGTATATTCAAGACACAAATGTAAAGAACACAAAGGCTTTAAAAACTTTTCTGGTGGATTTTTTGTTCCACCAGAGATGTGTATTTCAGAAAATCTGTGATATAAAGAATTGATCACAGCTGCTTCCTAGTACAAACTAGATGATTTTCTCTCTAAGTTTTTCTAAACAGCTCTGGAAAATTCATATCTAATTACTAGCCGCTACTTGGTTTATATATCACCAAGTTTACAAGTGAAGACATAGATAAAATACAATTATAAAATAGTTCTTCACATGTTTCTTCTTCATTTCTCTATCTAATGCAATCGAAGATAATCTGTGAATCTTTGAATACTTCCTTGTTTGCACTAGAATGGAAATGCTGCTTTTTCTTGATTCCTCCAAGAGGCTACCACATTCCAATTGTCTCTATCAACCCATGTGCCTCTGTCAACTTATGAATTGTCACTATCAACTGCTATGGAACTAAGCATCCGTTGATGGCTTTATCCGTTGATGCTTTAGTGACATCCGTTGATGCTTTAATAGTTGAAGCTTTATCCGTTGATGCACTCATTCGTTGATGGATGTTATCCGTTGAAGCTTTAGAGACATCCGTTGAAGCTTTAGAGACATCCGTTGAAGCTTTGTTTCTCATCCGTTGAAGGCCTTTAATCTATCAGTTGATACTACTTCATTTATACAAAATTACAAGGCATGAAATATTTAGAATTAGCCCTCCTATTTGCATATCCACTAGTAGTCAACATGACTTATAATTTCCCACAACTTCTAAGAATTATAACTTAAATGCAGAGATTGAAATATGCTACAATACTAAACTTATTTCTAAGTAAAGCTACTCCATCAACGGATAGCCAAGATGATCTTATCCGTTGAGGCTACAAACACTAGATTTCTACTTAAGTGTTTTGTTTAACTTATCATCAAATTAATACACATATTCCTAACAAAACACCATATGATACGGTGAAGAAAAAGAAGCCAAATCTGAAATACTTTCATGTATTTTGATGTAAGTATTTTGTTCTTAAAACTCATCCTGAACAGCTGTCAAAATTTGATCTAAAAGCTGATGAAGGAATTTTTGTTGGATATCCACTGTCCACAAAAGCCTTTAGAGTCTACAATTTAAGAACAAAGGTTGTCATGGAATCTATCAATGTATCTTTTGATGATAAGAAAATTACTGGACTAGAAGATTTCAATGATCATGATCAGCTGAAATTTGAAAATGAAGATTTAAATTCTGATTCTGTAAATTCTGATGACTTCAACTCTGATCCTGTAAGTTTTGATGGGTTAAGTTCTGATGTCATTGATAATATGGTAACAACTCCAAAGGAAAATGCACCTATCCAGGGGGAGCAAGCTGAAGATCCTACCATAACTCAAGACTCTCAAGAAGCATCAGAACCTGTCACTGGCTCTTCAAGTTCTGATTCATCAAGTTCTGATGAGCCAAATTCTGATAATTCTGGAAACTCTAATACTTCAAGTCCTGAACGATCCAACTCAAATTCTGAAGTCTCAGAGAGCATAACTACAGGGGGAGCATCAGAAAATGCTGATGGAGATAGCATGGATCATGTGGGAGGATCCAATTCTAGAGAACAACTTCCATCTGCAAGGAAGTGGACTAAGGCACATACACCTGACTTAATAATTGGAGATCCTGAAGCAGGTGTCAGAACTAGAACTGCAACATCAAATGAATGTTTCTATCATTCTTTTCTATCTCAGACTGAACCAAAGAAAGTGGAAGAAGCTCTTCAAGATGCTGATTGGGTGTAAACAATGCAGGAAGAGTTAAATGAATTTGAAAGAAACAAAGTCTGGACCCTAGTGCCAAGACCAAAGAAAAGATCAGTTGTTGGCATAAAGTGGGTGTTCAGAAACAAAACTGACAATGATGGCATAATTACAAGGAACAAACCAAGGCTGGTTGCTAAAGGTTACTCTCAATATGAGGGTATTGATTATGATGAAACATTTGCACCAGTTGCTAGATTGGAAGCCATAAAAATCTTTTTGGCTTATGTTGCTCACAAAAAGTTTAAAGTCTTTCAAATGGATGAAAAAAGTGCTTTTCTCAATGGAGAATTGGAAGAAGAGGTGTATGTTGAACAAACTCCAGGCTTTGTAGATTCAAAATTTCCAAATCATGTCTACAGGCTTGACAAAGCACTTTATGGCCTTAAGCAAGCTCCAAGAGCATGGTATGAGACTTTAGCTCAATTCCTTTTGGAAAGTGGATTTCACAGAGGTACAATTGATAAAACATTGTTCTACCTCAATAATGGAAAGGACTTACTTTTGGTACAGATATATGTTAATGATATCATATTTTGTTCTACAAATGCCAAACTCTGTTAAAGATTTTCCAAGCTAATGCAGTCAAGATATCAAATGAGTATGATGGGAGAGTTGAGTTATTTTCTGGGACTTCAAGTCAAACAAACTGAAGATGGTACTTTCATCAATCAATCTAAGTACATCAGAAATCTACTCAAGAAATTTGAAATGCAAGACAATTCTACTGCTTCAACTCCCATGGCCACTGCAACCAAGTTAGATAAAGATACTGGTTCATCAGTAGATATTACTTACTACAGAGGTATGATTGGCTCTTTACTCTATTTAACTACAAGTAGACCTGATATCATGTATGCTACCTATCTTTGTGTAAGATTTCAGGCTGATCCGAGAGAACCTCATCTAATAGCTGTGAAAAGAATTTTCAAGTACCTCAAGGGTACAACTAATCTAGAAATGCGGTATACTAGAAAATCAGATTTTAAGCTAATAGGTTACTCAGATGCAGATTTTGCAGGATGCAAAATAGACAGGAAAAGCACTAGTAGAAGCTGCAAATTTCTTGGAGGCAGATTGGTTTCTTGGTTTAGCAAGAAACAAAATTCAATTTCCACATCAACTGCAGAAGCAGAATACATTGCTGCAAGAAACTGCTGTGCACAAATTCTTTGGATGAAGAATCGGTTACTGGATTATGGGTTAGAATTTTCTAAAATCCCTATTTACTATGATAATCAAAGTGCTATTACTATGACAGGTAATCCAGTTCAACACTCAATGATAAAGCACATCAGCATAAGGTACCATTTCATAAGGGAACATGTGATGGAAGGTACAGTGGAATTGCATTTTGTTCCAACAGATCAACAACTAGCAGATATCTTCACAAAACCACTATGTGAAGCTACTTTTACAAGACTGGTAAATAAACTTGGAATGGTTTCAGGTTCTTTATCTAAATCTGCTTAGTTTTTATTCTCATGCCTCAGACTTTATGATCAGTGTTTACAGATTGTCTTATCTTCAGGTAATCTGTTCTTAAATTGAAATTCATTAAATGTTGATTGTTATCTGATGTGGATCAATATACTCTGATAGTGATTTGAATGCTCTGTGACTATTCAATCCAATAAGGATAATTGTGCTAGATGCTAACCTAGTAGTCTTTAACATACTAGAAATCCCATATTTGAATTAGTTATTTATGTGGAAACTCATTAACACAGGCAAATTCTGATTTAGAGCTTAGTCAAATTTACTTTGTATATCTTATTACTAAGTCACAAACTAGATTCTTGCTTCTCATCTGTCAAATTCTGATGTCAGTAAATCTTAAGGATGAATCACATATTTGATAAGCCTCACTTATCTGAAGAAAAGAAAAGAAAAGAAAATTAAAATCAGGTACTCCTTTGAGATTTAGAGTAAATATGTGGAAGGGAAGACCCAAGTGCATTACTGGTATTAAGTGATATGCATTAGAAAAGCAAATAAATTTTTCTTGGTTACTTTTCACATTCTCTGATTACTGGAGAAATACTCTGATAATAGCATAAATTCTGATAGCAGTCGTGACTCACTTACACTGAGAAGCCACTGTGAAAAAGAATGTTAAAAGATGCATACAATGAGCACAAACAGCTGAGGTGGATTCTTGCATAAATTTATTCTATAGTAGACTTCATTATTAATGATAGATTTTAAGCACCTTTCTCAGTTATGCCTTATTTCTAAGATGTACTGAAGTTTATCAGACTTCAATATTTATATGATATTTTGCTAAATGCACACACTCTCACTCCATATGAATGATGAAAATTACTGTGGTGATTAAGTTGTTTTAGATAAACAGTTAAGTGTCATTTGCATAAATCTTGAGGACAAGTTCTGATGGAAGTTATGATGATTAAACTCTGAAGAAAACAAGTCAATATTTGTATGAAGAATCACAGATACAAACATTCACTTTTTGAGTAAAGAAGCCATGTTCTGATGACTGTTAAGATCTGATAATAGTCAAGTTCTGATATTAAATCCTGATGGAAACTCTGATGCTTACGTGGCATTGTTTATTACTTGAATTATTTGTGATAAATATTGAAACGGTCATATTTAATCAGATATAATAAGGTGAGATAAAAATAGTCATAATCATTTGGGTTAGTGGTAAATGTGTTTATCTTGAAAAACTGTATGTGCACAGTAATTATTATTTATTTCTCGTGCCCATTAACTCCTGCTTTCATTTTTTTTACTGACTGTTATTATTACCATCGGTCTAGGGAGACGAGACATCATTAATTTTACACATCACTATTAATCAGTCCTCTAGTCCCTTGATATTCCTTTGGTTATTTAACCAACATCTCATCTCAGACAAATCATATTCTATTCTCACACAAAATCATTCTCTCTCTCTTTTAATATTCACCATTTTCTTCCTTCATAAAAATGGTTCTTGTAAACATGTTCATTAACTATGAAACCTTTAATGTCAAGTTCAGTTGTGGTGACTGGGAACAGGAATGGCACATCACTGCCATTCCTGAAGAGATCTGAAATATGGTTCCACAAGAGGTTCAGACAAATCTCTTGTTTTTTGAGATGGACTATCAACTCCATCTTGATCACTTGGAAGAAGAACGGAGAGAGGCTCTTCTTCAGCAAGAACGGATCATCCGTCTTGCAGTGCTTTTTGTCAGCAGCAGGAGGAACTAATTGATAGCTTTCCTTCTGAGACCAAGGCTGTTGATGTTCACTATCTTAGACTAGGATTATCTTTTGCATGTAATCTATAAATTTCATGAATGTAATCTTTGGATATTTTAATGAAATTTCTTTTGATTGCAAGATTTAGTCTTTGTTTATTTCGTGTTATGTGCTTGTAAATGTTATCATTGCAGCTTGTTAATCTTTACTTCATCTACTGAAACTGTATTTCTTGATGAATGTTTTGATTAAAATTGTGGTTACTAATAATTTGTGATGATTTGACAAACAAATTTTAAATTTGAATTGACATATCCTGAGCTACACTCGAGAAGGTAGAAGCAATTGAGAAAACTCAAGAGAAGCAACATGCCCAAATTTTTGAGGTCCTATAAAATCAAGCTTCTCAGCAAACTCAGTTGAACGAAATTCAATCTTCAGTAGAACTTCTTCTCTCACTCCTACTACCTAATGATGCCAAAAAGGGGGAGAAGATAGTTAAGTCCAAATGCTCAGATGATCAAATACTGAAGAAGACAGATGATGAAACTGATGACCAGGGAAACCCTAGTCAGGGTGTAGGATTTTATCTATCACAGAAGCATGGTAAAACAATTTTTACGATATAAAATCCATATAAAACGTATACAGATCATGAATTAAATTGAGGGATCGTTTCTAACCTTTAAAAGTGATCCAAGAACCACGAACGGAGGTCCCTAGCAGCTGTTCCTCAAGTGTGAAGCACTCCACCGGTATCCACCAAGAAATCGATGTAATGGAGGAGGAGGAGGAAGTGGAGAGAATTAGGGTTTTATCAATTTTTAGGTTGAGGCAAAAATAGGGTTTATAATAGTATATTTATAGGCAAAATTTTCAGCTGAAAATTTTCCCATAAAATATTATTATTATTAACCCTTTACTATTCTCACTAATAATTAAAACACCTTTTAATTATTAATCCTTTTTCTAAACACTTTAGAAATAATTCTCTCACTTGATTTAATTTCCAAAAATTAAATTCTTAATTAATAATATTAAGAACTTTTTCTTAATTAATTTATAATCAATTAAATCTCATTTAATCAATTATTAAAATTTTCAATTAATT